>NC_048305.1:109171604-109307977 GCF_013100865.1 Trachemys scripta elegans | reverse complement strand
CGGGTGGCAGCTCCCAAGGGGGTGTCTGTGATCCAACCCGTCACAGTCAGGAGCCCAACAGTTCTTGTAAGTCCAGTTCACAAAATATCTGTCACCAGGGTCTTTCTGAAATGACTCGATAGACTTAAAAATATTTTACCATTAACTTTTGTGTCATATTGCATTTCTTTTATAAATGGGTAAAATGTGCTCTTATTTTCTTTACAAATTGGTAAATAAAAATAATTATTATTTGTGGCAGAGTGACTTCTTTAATTACCACTGCTAACAAAACAACATGATGGCAGTATTTCTAATGATAATCAGGGTTCTGTTCTCAATACTGACCTAATCTGATGTGTGACCTTGAGCACATCACTTAGCTTTTCAGTGCCTCAGTTTACTGTCCTGGACTATGTGAATACACAGAGAACATGTAAAATACTGTCACTGAACTCCAATCCCACACAAACTCAGCCTGGGTTTGTGGTTTGTTTCCAAATGGAGGCTCTGTCTATATTCATGAAAGGGTTGTGATGCAACTGAACCACCAAGTAAACCTGCAGAAATGGGTTTGCTGCCAAACCCCGAGGAGCTGATCCCTGTATTGGTCAAATACTGCAAGTTGTGAAACTTAATGAACAAACCCCAAATTTTCATGTTAGATGTTGGGCCTCAATCATCCCTTTCAGATGTTCTGTGTGTGTAGAGGACTGTAAATGCCATAAGCTTCCTTCAGAGAGGCAGTAAGAGGCAACCCTTACCTTGCCCCATGGAATGAAAAGTACTTTAGGCCTCTAAAACACTTGGAACCATCAGACTTCATGGGGATAGCTGTGTCAAGACTCTTTCTGCACTACACATCCCATGAAGCAAGAAGTTAAGGCCACATGCATTCTTATTGGTCACTGACCTAAATTCCCTTGTGGGGAGGGGTGATAGTTCTACTAAACTCTGGTCAAACTTGCATAAGGATCTTATACCTAACAATGAAACAGCTAACCCCGAGAAAAGCGTTATCTGGCTCAGCCCATCAGCAACATGAGCTATCAACAGCCCATCGCCTATTGCTCAACTCGCTACATTGGCCCTGCATAGGATTAGTCCAGGTTACCTGTAGGACTGCCTCCCACCACCCAACCATCACCATTCATGACAGCTACATTCCACTGTCAACCTCAGCCACAATGTTGATATTCATGAGGTTGAGGAACATGGCTATCTCAGCAGCTGGCCAGTGACTCCTGAAGCACATCAGAGTCACCACAAAATTTTTCATCTTCAAAGCAAAATGCAAAGTTAATGTATTTGCCTTAATTTTATTTTTATTGTGCGAAAGCTAGCACCTATGTAGAGAATGAGAAAAACTTAAAATATGATAGGTCCAATTGCTCATATACCTTGGTTAGATTAGAGCATGGTATAAAAAAAATGTACAATGGAGCCACCTGACCGCATTCCCAACTCATCCACAGAACCCTGGCCTTGCAGTGTACCCATAGAGAATCTTTGGCAGGCTGACAGTGAAGGGGGGAATCAAAACTCTTCCCGCCCTTCATTTCACTCCCCGTTCCTGTTGCTTTTTCCTCTTGTCTGCTTGCAAAAGCAGAGGGATCTCTTGCCTTCAGTCGAAATGGTCAAGTGGCAGCTAATTCCATATTGAAACTATGCAAAGCTGAAATTTGCATGATTTTGCTGTAACCACAAGTTGATCCAGGTTTGCATGATATTGCACTCAGGTTTTCTCCAAGGTGAACTTTAGCAAATGCAAACTTGCATCTTCTCATCCAGCATTGAAACCGTGAATCTTCATCAGTTTCTGGGTTTGCATGTTTGGTATGTTTGCAAACAATTTGTCCAACTCATTCCACAGTTTTACTTTATTCTCTATTACAGGCTACAGAAGATCATAGAAAGCCAAAACCCTTCCTCATGTGGACTTGCATAGCACATTAAATTAGATACTTATTTTATTCAGTTCTGTGGTTTTCCTCGGTAAACAGGACAGTAGTTCCTCTTTTTTGTTTGCTGTCTGTGTGCATCTATTTAATGAATTTGTGTTACAGGCTGGCAATTTTCAGCTTGGATTGGAGTATTGCAAAGTACCCTAAGCATTTGACTTCAGCTGCAAACAGTTGCACGTCTGAATTTGAACTCTCTTCACTAGGAAATCACGTAAGGAAATGCTCTCTGTCATGGGCTGTACTACTAACCTCTGTGCTGGTGCCTCCTCCTGGTACTATGGGGATTAGCTGGAGGCCAGCGCCCCTCCATCCGCGGTTTGCATACAGTCACTCTGTGTCTGCTGTCTGCCTGCAGCCCCTCTCACAACCTTAGGAACCGCAGTGTCCTCTTCATGGCTCAGCCCTCCTGCTGTGGCACTGTCCATGTTTCCCGCTTCCTGGGGGGATTTAGCTCCTCAATAATAGTAGGCAGTTTTCCTGTTCACTGCCTTGATGCCAGTTGCCCAGTGGCTGGTAGGAGAAGCTGGGCCTGTCCTCTTCTCTGGGTTCCAGCCAAGGGACCCTCTGCTCAGCATTCTGGGCCTTCTCTCTCTGGCCTCACTGCTCTATCCGTGGGCTGCTTCCAACTACTGGTTCCCTTTTCCTTTCTGATCCTACCAGTTCCCAAAGCCTCCTCCCTCTTCACAGGGAGTGACTGCAGCCTGCAATCTCCACTCACTCCTCTTTCTCCTGGGCGTGTCTGCCTTTTCCCAGCAGCCCCTTCTCCTTTCCGGGGTGGGTGAACACCCCATCACACTCTCCAATAACACTTCCCTTCTGAACTAGCTCACAACATGGGGATTTATGTCCGGGTAGAAGCTGCCATTTAGCACCAGCACATAAAACCTCCAGCACAAGCAGCAGCGTTGTCATATCAAAACAGCTTGGGAAGAGTTCAAAAATATCATTTACTCTCACACCCTTTACAAATAAAAACTGCACTTGGGCAGTATAAAGAGCCAATATGAATCTTCTCAAAAACACACACACTTCCAAATGATTTACATTTCTCTAAGCCATGCACCTAGCCCTAGTGCTTTAGCTCACTGCAGATGTTTGAGTCTCTACTGTCAGTGAAGTTTTCTATCATAGATCAGCCTCTCTCGTCACAGTACCCAGTGGCAAGATATTCCACGGTCATCAGGAGAACAAGCATTATATCAGCTGATAATTATTCTGACAGTCAAAAGGCCTTTTGTTTATTCTCAGAGGAAAATTAAAAGAAATGAAACAGAAAACAACTGTCAATAATTGACAGTTTGAGGCCATTAGTCACATACAGTTAGATTTACTTTTGATTTAGTTTGTTTTGCCATTTTAGGGTCAGAGGTGGATGTGATCTAGAATAATTAATCCAACCCTTCTGAACTTTAGGGAAAATTATACTTTAGGTACAGATAGAAATTTCATGATTGGAGCCTATGTGTATAATGGGCCAGAAATTATTGTCAAATTCACACACTCTGGATATGTTTATCTTTTAGACATGTTTGTATCTGGGTCTGATTTTTTCAGGCTAGTTTTTCCACTGCCCCTGCATCTCGTGAAAATGGGGGGAACAGCTATTAGCAGCCAAGTCATAGTTTTCTGCTTCTCATCTTCATCTGGAATTCAAAGCAAGATCCGAAAGGATTTAGCTTTTTCACATACTCCTAGTACCTGAGGGTTTGCTATCATTTCTTTTATTCACAGTTTTCTCTTTCCATTTATTTATTTATTTGGCCTGACTAGCAGTGAGTATTTTTCACACAGCTCAATCTGCCACAAACAAGAAAAACAAAAACAAAAAACCCTGAGTGGGATAACACGTTGTGAGGAAGCCAGTTAAGAGAACAAAATCAGTGTCACTGACAAATTATACACATTCTGCTTGAATTTTGTTGGTTATTTCTTTCAAATCTGGGCAAACCACTTAATCCCTCTGTGCCTCTGTTCCCTATCTGTAAAATGGGGATTATAATACCTCCAATCTTCCACTGTTTGTGTTTTATATTTAGATTGTAAACTCTTTGGGGAACGTCTCTTACTACATTCATTCAGTGCCAAGCACAATGGGGTCCCAATCTTTGTTGGAGACTCTAGGCAATACTATTGCACATATAATGTATTCCTTTCCCTCACCCTTTGTCTCTCTTGTTTATTTAGCCTGTGAGTGCTACAGGCCAGGGACTGACTGTCTCTGTGGTTGAATTCACCCCTGAATTCACATCCTACACATTATTGTAATAATCTTTGTACAAAATGTGCCTTGTAAGGTATCATTTGAAAGCTAATAACTCCCTTGTCAATAATATCATAATGAAATGTGTGTAGCAACATTATATGTAAAGTTGTAAACATAAACTGAAATTGTGACTAAAATGTGGTTATCCGACAAGTCAGGGGAGTGTATAAACCTGTTTCTCAAAGGAAAAGGAAAAGCTGATGCCTCTAGCCAGGTGTCATGAAAGTTGATGGGCCATGACCTGTCAAGTGGCCATTCTTTGGCAAAGAAGGGGGTCAGGAACAGATCGATTTACGTTTTGGGAAACAACAGCATGGAACCGCTTTCACTAGGACTCCAACCTCACAATGAGAATGAACTTTATTGAGTGATGTCCTCAGAAAAATGCATTTCAAAGGGTGGCTGGACTATGAAAGTGAGGGACAAAACCACCCCATAGTATCTCTTCTTATCTGTCTCTCTTTCACTTCAGAAGATAAAGGAAGCAGCCCCTTGACTTTGGGAGAGATCCCGACCTGAAATTTTGTCAGTCCTGTTGCTGGGCGCATGTGGTAAGAATTTTATCTTAAACCAAGTCTAGTTTAAATTTTAGTACTAGAAAGAGTTTATTTCTCCTGTAACTATTTCTAACTTCAAAGCCTTGTACTTATACCCCCTTAAACTCTATCTCTTTGTAGTTAACTGAACTTGTTTTATTCTTTAATCAAACTTCTCCAGTGTTGTGTTTAAACTGGAATTTGTGTAACTCCAATTGAAGTAGCAAACTGCTATATATTGACCTCCTTACTGGGGCAACAAATTTTGATATCTGAACTGTCGAGGAGAGGGCTGGACAGTGTAGAACACACGTTTGGGGGGAAATTCAGGACTGGGAATGTGTTGTAGTCACCATGCAGGTAGTAACCAGTGTTGCTGATAGGCTGCAGCTATACAGACACTCAGGGTGTGACCTGTTTGGTGATTTGTGAGGAGCCCAGGTTGGGAGCTACAGCTGCAACTCATTGCGAGGCACCCCAGGTTGCAGGGCAGGTGGTGACACAACCCTTTACTGGTCTGGACAGCACCCTGGAATGTGATACTCTCACCATGTGTATATACAGTGCCTAACACAATGAGTTCCTTATCTAGGTTGGGGCACTACTTCTATTGCTATTACTAATAATCGGTAGCTGTTAAATCTACCCATGCAATTCAGGGAGCATCAACAGATTCTTATCTTTCTGTTCGGTTTCATGATCTGTCTCCTGAATGCTCCTGAATCTTCCTCTAAACATCTCATGGGTGAGAGCTGAAACTCTTTTTATTTTGTATAAAAAGGGCTGCAGCTCAGATCTTAAGTTCTGGCAGTTCCCTGGCACTCTGAGAGGATGTGATCATTGGGGAGAAAAACTGAGGGCAAAGGGCCAGGTCCCACTGGAATTCAGCTTCTTCAATTTAAAAAGAGAGTCCTAAAGAATGGATTTTGTACTCCCAGGCATGTTGCATGGAACCGGTTTAGCTGCACAGGGGATTAAAACCTTCAAGAAAAAAGATGTCAAAAGAAGTGAACACTGCCTTCAGCTGAACTTCTCTTACAGAGACTGGCTATTGCTGCTGTGCAAATCTACCCCACTTCTGCCTTCTTTGTCATGTTGTTTTTTTTATCTAAATTTTACCCACCTGTTAGTAGGTGGGCATGTAATGCTCAGTTACTGTTTTTAGTTCTATCAATCATGTCCAAAGGATCATCCTATTTTAATAAGGTTAGAGGGGTAAATTTTCAGTGCCATGTGTTTGGGTATTTAGTAGAGCTGTGCAAACATGGCAAGCTTCAGTTTATGTGGAGTTCACTTGTTCGACTCAATGTTGCAGGTTTAGTACAAGGTAGGTTGAAAACAAACCAACTCCTACAATTTTTTTGAGGTTTGAGTTTGAAATTAAACCTTCAAGAAGAACATCTCATCCTCCTGCTTTCTGCTCCATATCTCCCCTTCCAAGCTATGGGCTTCAAATTAGGAATAGAACTTGCAGGTCAACCCGACCTTTTGGTTTTGGGATGACCAGGTGACCTGCCCCCATTCCAATCCTGGTGTCTCAAGGTGGCCTTCTATGCTCTCAGCCTTCAAGGTGCACTGGAGGTGCTGTTAACCCCTCAGTAGCTTCCTGTAGTGGGTCACGCTACTTCAAATCCTAAATGAGTTGTTCTGGGAGAGGATGCAGTCTGACCCTTCTCCACCATATCAAAAAAGGTGGGAAAAAAACCAAATAGGCTGCTCCTATTAACACCAAACACAGTGGTTGAGTGCAGGGGCTGAGATTCCATGTGGTTCTTCAAGCGCTTACTTAGCAGCTACACACCCATCACTTTAGGGAATATTTTTGAGCCTCAGTTCAGCATCATATGCTACATCAAGCATAGTGCACAGCAGTTCCCTGTATACGATGGTAGTAATTATAGGACATCTCAGCCCCAACCATCAATCTGTAAGGTAGTTGGCAGCAGTAGCCCACCTGCTGTCCATTGATGCTTTAGATAGAGAATGGCCACAAGCAAATGCCACTGAAGATTCTTTTGGGACTAGAGGGGAGTGAATAAGCATAGTAGACAGGCTCCTGTAAAGTGCCTCATATGCAAAAGGGAAGTTGCCATCTCATGCCTCCTAAAAACCCAGTGAGGAGTGAAGATGGTCGCTGAGCCCAGAAGCAGGGAGCAGGCACCCAGACTCTCCTCCCATCCCAAATACTTCAGAAGTAACAGAGATTCTGGGTCTTGTTGCAGGAGGAGGTCACCAGCTGATGAGTAAGAAGAAATGCTAGACTGGAGGAAGGGGGCAAACCCAAGTATAAACCTCAGTCCATGTTCATGGACTTTGGTAAAGCATGTAAATCTCAGTCTGAACACAGCAAACCTTGAACCTGAGCCAGAATCAGACTGGGCTCCAAATTCACTGTATTATGTTTCACATGGCTCTAGCATTTGGACCTCCAGATAATGTGAGCGTGTACTGTGTTTTTCTATACAGTTCGTATTTGAAACAGATCTGCAGGAAAATCTCACTGTCCATTTAATTTAGTTTTTTCCAATCCCTTGGGTTTGCCACATGCCTGCACTCCAGCTTTAAGTGTACAGTATTTCTACAAATAATAACTCCATGGGGTGCCGAGGAAACAAACCCAGTGTTTATACTCCATTAAGGATTAGTAACTCAAATCAGAAAATACAATGTCCAGAGTTAAGATGAGGTCATTGAGAATAGTGCCTCCAGGAACACTGAGGCAGGTGACTGTGTTACCCTTTTCAACCAACATGTGCTTCCCATCTGTTCCCACTGGGTGCAGGACCATCTCCACTAGCTGACGTGGAGGGATAGATGAAATCATCCAGTACTGATGAGTCTGAAAATAGCTGTGCATCTAGACTCATCCAGTCTTTGTGCTCAGAAGAGCACAAACATTGTGATTGTACCCAGTGCCTGTGTAAAAGGGCTGGGAAAAAGCTCCTTGAGCCTCTCTCCTCTTTGGACAGCCATGACAATCTAGTTACATTAAAGCCTGAAAGCACAACCATTGTTCTGTGCCCTCATTCATCATGCATTGCAAGATGGGCCAGTTCCTCAATTCATGTAAATCAGTATAGCTCCAGCCACCAAGCGTGAATTTCCTAATCGGCTCACAATGACTCTGGTTAAAAAGCAACTACAGTCTGACTATCGCAACTGTATAAAACTAAAGCCTTTAAATGAAAAGTTTAGATTAGTATGACATCTATAGCAGTGACCAATACTAAGGCAGCATGGGATGGTGGACACAACAATGGACTCGGACTCTGGACACCTGGCTTCTATGCCTGACTGTGTCGCTGGCCTACCTTGGGCCTCTTTGTGCCTCTATTTTCCTATCTGTAAAACAGGGTTAATGTGCCTTCCTGCTTTGCAAAATGGTTTGAGATCCATTGATGAAAAACACCATATATAATAGTATTATTTATTTACCACGATAGCCAAAATATTCTGTTGAACTCAACACCATAATCAGAAACACACTTTCAAAAGAGCTGGGTTTTAATATTTTTGTTTTGTTCTGTTTTTCTATGAAAATCCCCAAAATGCAAAGAAAATTTTCAACAAAAGCTTTATTTTGTCCAAAAACAAAATGCAGGGGACGAGAGATAATTCCCCAGGACTGAGTAAAAGGAAGAGAGAATGGGAGAGACTATGCTCATAGGTTTTAAGTTTGAGCTATTCATTCCACAAAGATAAACATCAGTTAGGGGACACATTGCTCGTGATGACACTAGCAGTTCCCTGTAGAACAGAACTGCTCCTTCACAAGTGATGTCTCCTTTACTTCAGTATTCTGAAGTGTCTTATTGCTTAATATTTAGTGTTTTTCTCTTGTTTCTGTGGCCAGATGAATCTTGTGTAAACAAGTCATGTTCACAACTCTATGCTTCAGTAATAGGGTATGCATGAAGCAATACAATAGCATCATACACAAGAGAACCCCCTTGTCATTGACAACTGACCTGACCTGTACCTCATGTGGAATTTAGCTGCATTCCACCTGTGATAAGAGTCCTGACCAGATGTCAAACACTGCTGCTCCTGTCACTGAAACCTGGCCAGCCAAAGTTCATTCTGATCTCCCAAGCCATCCCCAAATGAGAAGCATCCTTTGCCAACCCCTGCCTAGCTCCTAAAAGTTCCTTGTTCTAGAACTTGAGCTTTGTCTCTTCACCATGGAGCTACTTTCCCAGCAGTGTTTGTATGGCTGTGCTTGAAAACGGGCACCAATTAGAAAAGGACTGAGGATGGTGAGAGGTGAAGAACGAACCACAATAACTCATGAGGAGCCAGCGCGGCTGAGAAAAGCACCAGCCAAAGAGCCACCAGCAGTGCTGCAAGCAATTACAGCAGGAAAGGATTCATATGCCAGGCACATGCAACGCAAGGGACGCTGTGCACTCAGCACATACATGAGTATTTGTATTATCAGCTCGGTCATTAAAGAACAAGGAAAAGTGTAACTGAAAGGAAACTGGAAAAAATAGAACACCTGTGGTAAGTCTATTAAAAGGACTATATATAGCTACACAAGTCGTCATTGCCACTGACAATAATATCAGTAAGCCAGGGGAATTTTACTGGCCCAAGATATAAAACGTGACAATTTATGTCTCTGTCACTCAGTATAAAAGGTACTGAAACAAACTAGAAAATTTTAACCTAGAACATGATTTCACCTACAGTATCAAACTTTGCTGTAGTCTCATGTCTTTTAACAGTGTGATAGTCAGCTTCCTCCTAATTGAATCCTCATGTAGCTTTTATTTTTTTCTTCATATCAAGAATGTCGTTTAGATAGTTTATAAAGGTACATACTATCTTGAAATAAATCAAATACAATTCTGTTTAAATGTAGCCCAGCTGAATATATTAAGTGAACTTAAAGTTTAAAAAGAGCTTTAGAGCATGATTTTTCCTGCAGCCTTTTTCTGTGCATTTAAGACCATATGTCCCACAGCAGTTCATGCCACTCCAAGATATTGGAGATAAATGGCATAGCTCATCTCACAAATATTTCTCCTTGATCTCTGTGTGAAAAGTGGAGAGGGTGGGGGACAAGATCCTGAGCTTCATTGGAGTTGTCTGGAACTGAAGAATTAGAACTGTGATTCCACGTTAATGTTCAGTTCCATTCCTTCTCAGAGTTTCGGTCCAATTTTGTATTGAAATATGAATAAATTGAAGTCCCATCTTGCAAACCCTTAGTTATGGAGGTAAAGTTTAATGAGTAGTAACCAAAAAACTAGTAATGTTGGTGAGCAGTAACCAAAAAATTAATGGGACACGTCTCATGAATAAGAGTTTGCAGCACTCTGACCAAGGTTTAATCTATAAGCTGAATGTATTGTGAACTATGTTTTTGTTCTGTGTGTGTGTGATTATCATCTGTCATCCTCTGTGTGTCTGATCAAACAATTTACTGAGAGTGATTTATTCATGTTTGTGATGGGGTGTTCATGCCACACCGGAGAGGAAGGGGTTAAAAGCAGCCAAGGGAGGCTGCACAGGGAGCAACCAATCGGACATAGGCTGCACAGAGCAGCCAATCCAGGCCCAGCAGGCTTACCTAAAAGGAGCTGCAGGGTCCGAGACAGTCAGTTGTGGCAGGGAACCCAAGAAGTGAGGACTGTGTTCCTACTGGACTGTAGGAAGGTAACACCTTGGACAAGGAAGTTGGTGGCAGGGACTGGGGGAGCAATGGGAAGTTCCTGGATGGCTGCTGGGACTTGCTGGCCGGAGGCCCTGAGAAGAGGGCGAAGAAGGTGCTGGGGCTGTGGGAAGTTTCCCTGGGAATTGAAGCAGCACTGGCAGAGAAGTTAAGGAGAGGCAGCACGAGTCCACTATCTACAGGGTCCCTGGGCTGGGACCTGGAGTAGTGGGTAGGGTCGGGTCCCCTTGCCACTGGGGAAGTGGCTGGACTATTAGGACTGATTATTTCCCCCCAGTCGCCCGCCCACCCCGGAAGTGGAAAACACGTATGTTGGCATGGCCGGAGGGCCGAGTCATGAAGATGATACTGTGATTTCTGGGCTGAGATGGGTCTGCAGATGGAGATGGTGGCAGGAGAGGGTGCATCAGCTATGAGAGCTAATCCCCAAGATTGCCAGCAGGAGGCGTCTCTTTGATGAGTGTACTCCATCACAATGTGGTTTGCATCTTTTTTTCTACTTGTCAATTGTCCCTGGAGTGATTATATTGTTTTGCAGTGTCTGAAGGAATCATTAGGCAATGGAATTGCTCAGAGAAAGGACGGGGGAATGGTTTTAGGAGATAGAGATTGTAGATAATCAGCCCTAGAAAATTTTAGTATGTACAAATTGTTTCCTGTCCTCTCTTGCACAAGAAAGTGCTTTTATATTTAACTAAGTACATAGACCTTATATTTAAAAATGGCTGGATTACATCCTGACTGACAAACAGAGAAAGGTTATGACCAAATTTATTGGCAGATTAAAGGACTTTACTTTCCTTTTTTTTCTTGGCATGTTCCCACCAATTAACTGCAAAACTAGCCATATTTGCATTAATAAAATGTTCTACCCACAATATTTGTGCAAAAGCTAATTGCAGAAATGTTAGTGGAAAAGCTAATACAAAAGCATACTGTGGTAGCATATGCTAACCCTCTAGGTTGGGTAGTTCACTGACTTCTTAGATGCCTTTGAGGGTCAGGGGTGCTGTTGGGGGTTCTCTGCTCGGTGGCCCTTTCCTGCTCCCGGATTTTAACATTTGACTTTCACTCCCATTTCTGTTTTTTCATTTGTTGTCCCCAGAATTTATTTGTGGTTTGAGTTCAATAGCCCCTTTAACTTTGGGCAGGCTTAGGCAACCACAATAGGTAGCCCTCTGGTCTTGGAAGGATTATAAGGGTACTAAGTAAGAAAGTCCCAAAACTCTGGACAGGAGAGACAAGGGTTAACCACCAGGGCCAGGGAGCAGGTGGAGCCCACTTGCCTTCCTGTTCAATATAAAAGGAAATACAATAACAGGCTGCTATTCTGAGTAGTTGGTAAACCAATGACTGGACCAAGGGAAGAGTTTATAAACCCGATTAAAGGAAACCAATGTAAGGTGTATAATCTTTCTTTTTAGATTGGGCTCTGTGGTAATTTACACAGAAGAAAGAAGAACATTCTGCACTTGTTCATTAGCAGCCTTACTTCAATTTGGGTATGGGATGTTTACAAAGGCCTGGGGCTTGTAGGTAGGCTAGCTAAAAACTTCCCTCTACTTTGGACAGGATTGAGGAAGCAGCTTTGAAAAGGCAGAAAAGTTTGGAGAATGAACACTAATGGCTGTCTAGCGTTTAGGTCCTGAGACTACATCTTGAGAGCAGGTGGAGTGTGAGTCCCTCTCTGCCTTCAGACCCCTTTCTCATGTGCAGATTGAATTGTGAGATGGATGAAGCAAATACATTTAAATAAAAAAATGCACTCATTACTCAGCTCAAATATATACATAATGAATGTTTTTCCTATTTGTGGGTTCCTGGACTTCAACCCCTCAACTCCCCACCCCTGCAGCCACAATGTCATGTTGAATAGTTATGTAAATATGATCCTGAGGGTTGGTGGGAGTGGGAGAACACTTATTTCAGAAAGTGCCAGAAGCTTGGTGAGGTTTTGTTTCACCCTCCTCAAAGTTCTAACATGTCACAGGCAGTTGGTAAAACTTTGCACTGTGCCTTTTCATAATGCAAAATAGCACAAGGCTGCCTGTGCTTGTTGTCATTTGTGTGCGTTCCTCTTGGAAATATTATTAGAATTTCAGTTTCGTAGTATTAATATTTGTGTCTATTCATATTCTGTTCTTTTTTAGGATTATATTTCAATTTGGCCCAAACATATATTAGGTCTGTCTGTTTAAAACAAATAATCTTTTCTTTTAAATGACCCATCCAGGCACATAAGAATAAGTAGCATCAACGTGAGCAAACAATAAATATTGTACCCAAGAGCTTAGGAGTCACTGAATTTAGCACCTATAGTCTGTTCAGTTCATCTCTGCACACATTACTCAGGCAAAATTCCTAATGTTTTCAATAGCTAAAAATTAGTTTTATAATGGCAGTTATTTCTCTCATAGGACTTACACAGTTGTAAATCCCATGACTAGTAGTTATGATAGTGGAACTTGTAAATTCTATGAACCATATTTCTCTTGAGGAACTTAAACTCTCCTATTTAGGCTAGTTGTCTGTGCATTGTAATATAACATCTCTCTCCCTCCTTACAGCACAGTTTCAGCACTTTTTAAATCTTTTGTCTGACTAGCTTGAAGGAAAGGGCTTTATATTTACATTTATCTCTTAAAGGAAAACAAAACAATAAAAAAATCTTTCCTTTTAAAATAAATTGCCACAATCAGGAGTATTCCATTTTTTTTTCTTTTTGTTTACTGTCAAGTTATGGCTTAGTCTAGAAAACCACATGTGTACTACTAAAATTGCATTAAAGCACTGCTCTGTTAAAACACTGCTCCAATAACAGTTACAAACAGAATTGCTCTTACTCGCCATAATTCACCTCCTTGTCCTTTTGCTTTGTGTGAAGAAAATGAACCCATAAATTAAATCATGCTGCTGGATCATGAAAGTGGAACTTCCATGGAAGGACCTGTGTACTGTGTACAGTTCAGTTTTACCAGCATGAAACTAAATTGAGTTTGGCAGTAGCCATTTGTAGACTTCCATGTTTTCTGCTAGATCCCTGGAAGGGTTCATCTTGTTGCCCTGATACTCAGAAAAACCCTCTGATGGTAGGATAGAATAACTCTAAATCTAAGCATAAAATCATATCTCTTAACTGTCCATAATAGAATAGAATTTTTAACTCCCCAAAGCGTAAATGCGGGGGGGGAGTAACTCTGACAGAGGGAGAAAAAGTAACCCAATTTTACCAATTTTAAACGCCTACAATAAATTATTTTATGTGAATGTAAAGTCAATTTGCTGGAGTAAGAAAAGTTCTTTCGCTCAACTTTTTCAGGGAAATTCACTTGAGTTTCAACACTTTCCATTTACAGGAACACCAGATAAAACAAATACCTCATTAATCTTCCAACCCAAACTTCCCTCAGTTTCTTGCCATAAAACTCTAGAGAACTCTATAGACTAAAATGCCTAATTGACTACATTTTATGGTGCCAACGGAGATTAGATGAATAATCTGGCCAGAACTATGGAGCCACAGTGCATTATTTCAAGGCAACATTGCAAATCCGATAATCAAGTCTGCTGTCCTCAACTAAAAGGCAGCACTGAGGCTCTTCTGTGACAGCCTTCCCCATCTCAGTGTTTGAAATTTTGCTTTTGTAGTTAAAGGAATAGGGCCTGATTTTTCAGAAGTGCTAAATACCCACAACTCCTTCAGAAGGCAAAGGGAGATGCAGGTGGTCAGCACCTCTGAAAAGCAGGCTCTATCTAGAGTCTCTCTAGTTTAATACAATTACCTTGATTCCACTAAAACTCTAGGATGAGTGAATTCCCTCAAGGAACAACCAGGAATTTAGGGCCACTTTCTAACATCCTTATACACACTGAAGTAGTAATGTTAGTAATGTTGATGTGATTGCAGAGCCATTGGACATTACCTTTGAAAACTCGTGGTGACCGGGGGAGGTCCCGGACAATTGGAAAAAGGCAAATATAGTGCCCATCTTTTAAAAAGGGAAGAAGGAGAATTCAGGGAACTACAGACTGGTCAGCCTCCCTTCAGTCCCTGGAAAAATCATGGAGCAGGTCTGCAAGGAATCCATTTTGAAGCACTTGCAGGAGAGGAAAGTGATCAGAAACAGTCAACATGGATTCACCAAGAGCAAGTCATGCCTGACCAACCTGATTGCCTTCTATGATGAGATAACTGGCTCTGTGGATATAGGGAAAGTGGTGGAGGTGATACACCTTGACTTTAGCAAAGTTTTTGATATGGTCTCCCACAGTATTCTTGACAGCAAGTTAAAAAAGTATGGATTGGATGAATGGACCATAAAGTGAATAGAAAGCTGGTTAGATCGTCGGGCTCAATGGCTAGTTATCAATGGCTTGATGTCTAGTTGGCAGCCAGTATCAAGCGAAGTGCCCCAGGGGTCTGTCCTGAAGCTGGTTTTGTTCAATATCATCATTAATGATCTGGATGATGGGATGGTTTGCATCCTCAGCAAGTTCGCTGGTGACAGTAAGCTGGGGGGAGAGGTAGGTACACTGGAAGGTAGGGATAGGGTCCAGAGTGACTAGACAAATTACAGGATTCAGCCAAAAGAAATCTGATTAGGTTCAACAAGGACAAATGTAGAGTCCTGTACGTAGGATGGAAGAATCCCATGCACTGCTACAGGCTGGGGACTGACTGCCTAAGTGGCAGTTCTGCAGAAAAGGATCTGGAGATTACAGTGGACAAGAAGCTGGATGACAGTCAACTGTGTGCCACTTCTTGCCAAGAAGGCTAACAGCATATTGGGCTGCATTAGTAGGAGCATTGCCAGCAGATCGAGGGAAGTGATTATTCCCCTCTATTGGTGAGGCCGCATCTGGAGTATTGTATCCAGTTTTGGAGCCAGTCCAGCGGAGAGCAACGAAAATGATTAGGGGGCTGGGCACATGACTTATGAGGAGAGGCTGAGAGAACTGGGCTTATGTAGTCTGCAGAAGAGAAGAGTGGGGGCGATTTGATAGCAGCTTTCAACTACCTGAAGGGGGGTTCCAAAGAGGATGGAGCTCGGCTGTTCTCAGTGGTGGCAGATGACAGAACAAGGAGCAATGGTCTCAAGTTGCAGTAGGGGAGGTCTAGGTTGGATATTAGGAAAAACTATTTCACTAGGAAGGTAGTGAAGCACTGGAATGGGTTACCTAGGGAGGTGGTGGAATCTCCATCCTTAGAGGTTTTTAAGGCCCCTCTTGCAAAGCCCTGGCTGGGATGATTTAGTTGGCGTTGGTCCTGATTTGTGCAGGGGGTTGGACTAGATGACCTCCTGAAGTCTCTTCCAACCCTAATCTTCTATGTTTCTATGACTCCAGTCAGACTACTTGTGGTGTAAAGTACCTTTTCACCATGTGTAAGGAGATGACAATCTGGCCCTTATTTATAATCTTAACTAGAAATGTGTCTCTTTTGTTCTCGCACTGCCCCCAACACTGTTTCTGCAACCACCTGGCATAGCTATGCTGACTCTATGGTTTTGGGGGCACAGATTACCTTTCATTTCATATTTTTATATCACCTAGTGCAATGAGCCCCTGATCCTGATTGAGGCTTCTGGGCACTTTTGTAATACAAAGAATGTGTGACAAAAGAACTGATGAGCTAACAAGATCTTAGGATCAAGAAATCTGAACCCAAACCAGAGCCTTGATTTGGCCTTGAACCTGAATCCTGAACTCTGCCAGCGTAATTCAGATCCACACCTGAGCACTGCTTGCTTATAGGGTTGCCAACTTTCTAACTGGACAAAACCAAATATCCCTGCCCCTTCACTGAGGCCACCACTAGCTTCACACTGCATATTAAGATGGCTAGTGCCAACTTGGCGGGGGCTGACATTTATTATGGCTGTCCAGTGCCTTTTACAATGGACCCCAACTTGTTTGTGGACGGTAGCTGCTACCACAATAGAAAGATTAAATAGGAATATTAGGGTAAACATTGACCTGATTATTTATCATTTGTATAGAGTTCAATGTGCACATGGTATTTTAAAGACACAATCAGAGGATATCACAAGGTAATTTAGACACAAGATGAGACAAGGACCCCATAACAGTAGCAAAGGAAAGGGAGGATGGGAAGGAGAATGACAAAAAAACGAGGTTGCTAACTGTACCAGTGTGAAGTGTTGGAAGATGGGCACAGTTGAGGGATTGTGGAAAAAGCTGAGTTCTGGGGAGAGATTGGAAGGCAGAGAGGCAGTCTGGATAACACACAGTGTCAGGAAGGTCATTCCAGTGAGGGGCAGGCGTGAAAGAAGGCAGGAATGTGTTTGTAGGGAGGGAAACAGAAGTGGCATTCAGGGCAGCAGAACTGCATCATGGAGCACAGGTCCTGAACTGGAGTCTGCTAAGAGAGGAGGTGTAGGCTGGGCACAGTTGTGTGAATCCTTGATGGCAAGAATGATTGAATTTGATGTGCGGAGACGTTGAAGGGACCTGAAGATTTTGTCAGAGCTGCAGGAGAGGGCGATGAGATTGTTGGCAGCATTTAGGTTAAACCCAAGAGGAGTGATATATTTGTCAGGTAGGCCAGAGAGAAGAATGCAGAAATGACACAAGTAGGAGGTAATCAAGGCAGGGCCATAGAGTTTGGCAATAAGGACAGAGAGGAAGAGACAGAATTTGGAGATAATATAGAATAGGCAATGGAAATTAGTAACAAGCTGAATGTAAAAGGTGACAGAGAAAGGAGCAAAGGAAGACACCAAGGCTTCCTCTTGTAAACACTTATGCAAAGTTATGCATATATGTATGTGTGAGTAGTCCTACTGAAGTTAATGGATCTACTCACATGTGTAAAGTTACAGACAAGTATAACTTGGAGGATCGTGAACTTTTTGCAAGGCAGGGAAAGAGAAAGCAGATGGAATAATTAACTGAATAATGATGTATTCCATCAAAAGAAGATTGGTAGCAAGAACTAGGTACATTTTTGTATTAAATGGAGTTTTTTTCTTCCGAAGTCGGTTCTTTTTTTGTTTTGTTTTTTTGGGAGGGATTTTTTGTTGTTGTTCTGTAGTTCTTGGAAAAGCAGATTTAGTCTCATTTTTAAACATTTCTTGGAACTGTGTAAACTGAAATGAACATTGAGCTTTACAAACAATAGAAGAATAAGAATTTCTCTTGCAGTGCTATTTAACTCTTTTAAAATAATGGGGCTTTGACAGCTAAGTATTACCAAAATCAAATGTTCTTTAAGATGAGTGTTTTTAAGTGTTCATCTTATTTTTGGCCATTTGTTATTTAGGTAAAGAAGATTCTGGACCCCTGAAATATTTTACCCCTGAAATGACTGCAGTTAAACAACCAAACAAAGCAAACATTTATTCCACTGCTTTCATTCATTTCCTGTGACCCATAAAGAATACTTTTCATATTTTGACCCTTTGTACTGGAAAAGTCTTTGGCTCCTAGGGTCAGGCCATTCCGTGGCATATGTGAGCTGCCACCTGTCCTTCAGGTGAATTGTAAATGTCTTGTTTACAATTCCCCAGTTAGTGAATCTCTGATTAAACAGGCGGTGGCCTGTTAACACCTAGGTTTTGAGAAAATGGTCTGTGTGTGTTATTCAGAACTACATCAATGGTCCTGAAGGCCACTGACAGATGTAACAATACTAGTATGGACAAGCATGATTGTCATCCACTGCCTGGAGGTCACTGAGCAAGACAACTGATGCAGTCTCTCTGCTGAAGTCAGGTCTGTCCCTAGAATGAGAAAGGTCAAGGAGATCTGAACAGCTGGATAGTGTGATAGTTGTCTCACTGCGATCTCCTCCTCCATTCTCATCTAATGTATCTTCAGCTAGACTTGGCTCAGACAGAAGGAGGCTTCCCTTTACCTAAATTAAACCCCATTGTGGCATTTGTACCATGAGAAACCTGATTTGAATCCTGGCTGCAATGAGGTGAACGTGTACATTCACACACATGGACATTCACCCAGAATAGAAGTCAGTGGAGTTTCCCCTGCCTAAAAGAGCAGTGAATTTGGCGCAGTGCATGCAGGCATTAGATGGAGGGCTATGCCCACAACATTGTGACCTGTTTTAAGCCCACTTAATTGAAAAGCTGAGCTGCACGTGCTATTAATGGTTGTAATGATTTCATCTCCTGATGCAATGGTTTCCACTCTGAACTCACTTTACACACATGCATTTCAGGATTTCCCTGGAATACTTCAGATAAATAGGATTGTCCCATAATTTGATTTGAGCCCTCTTGTGCCTGGCAACCACTGACAGACAGCAATAATTCAATCAGCAGAGCTTTACACAGGTGCTGTCAGAAAGCCACACTGACTACTTCTCAGCTTCACAGTAATTTTTCAGCATTTTCCAACACAATGAAACACTCTAGGTTTCCAACAACTATATGAATTCTAGATAGGACAAATCTTTAGAAAGGAACTCCTGAATTTTCCTTTCTCACAGCTTTGCCCTGGAGTTCCAATTTAACAGAGCTAGGTATGCTTTAAATGAATCCTTCCCTAAAACTTAGTTTGATTTCCCCATTAATCTGTAAAACAATAACCACTGTGGCTAATTAGTGCTTTCTAGCAGGATTATGAATAGTTGATGTACAGCGATTCATGTGCAAAACAACATACATCACCACTGCCCCAGTCAATAGCCTTAGCATTCCTAAAACAGTGTAACAAAGGACTTCTCTTTGTATAGAGCGGGAAAAGGGAAAAGCTGCCAAGGATCAGTCCTCCCAGTCAAAGAAAAATTCTGAATTAATCCTTTTTCAGTCGTTTCAAAATGACATTTACTGGGGAAACTGTGATTGTGTTGGTTAAAAGCTATACTTAGTTCTCTGTTGGAACAAAGCGCCTTTTAAAAAAAATTAATCAAGCAGGAGTATTCTCCATTCCTGGCATGTCCATATTGGAGTTGAATTGTTATCTCCATGATAATGTATATACTGCAGCCAGTTGTTGCAAGACAAGGCGAACTGTGCATTCTTGAAAGGACTGCATTCTGCCCGGTGGGGTGCATGTTTCAACCTGGCCCAGTCTTCCACTGGACAGTCATCAGTCAGTTGTAAGTAGATCCAATCAGTGCATCTAATATGCTTCTAAGCCATCTGGGTCTGGCCAGAGTCTAGTCATTGTTTCTAATTCTAGGTCTATAGGGAACACTCCCAGAAACAGACCTCATGTCTGACACTTTACTTGGCAGGGGTCTAGTCCTCCTAGATCCCAAAACCAATGCCTCAAACCTCCCAAGTCTCCTCACATACTTGCACATGCTTCCCAGAGTTCCCCCGAGGAATGGACACTGGGCTTCTAGTTTAATAACCATGCTGGAGACAATGTGGCAGGAAAGCAAAGAACACAGGCTTAGCAAAGCAATTCCTGTGCTGTAGCTAATGTAAATGTAAAAAGACAGAAGATTGAATCCATGCTGTATTAAATCTATCAAACAGTGGATCTAGATGTTAACGTTAGATTTAAACACAGAGGCCCAGATACTCAACTGGTGTAAACTGGCTGATTCACACTCCATTTTATTCAGTCATTTCAAGACCTGGTCCCTTTTGAACTGCAGGAGTAATGCGAAGAAAGCAGAAAGTCAGCTGCTCTTCACCATTTGAGGATTCCTGACTTCTATGCCACCCCTTTCCCAGCCCTTGCCAGAGGAAACTTACTGGCAATGTGGGGGACATTGCTAGCCGGAAATAGTTTTGTACAATTATAGAGATTCTTTGAACTGTGGCGAGGAATGAAGTAGGCCCGAACAAAGCCCCAGGGTTGGGGAGCCATTCACAGTTCCTTTGAAACTACCCTACTTTAGTTGTATCTGGTGGATAGTGGATGCAACTGAGGATTGAGCTTTGAGCAATGAAAATTCCAGTATGCCAGGGTAAATATTCATGTTAATAGTTGATATTAGTTCTAGCACAATTGAGAGGCGTTGAACTGGCCTGGAACCTTTTTGTCTTATGGTTTTATAGACAAAAACTTGATTCTGATTTTTTTTAAACTTTATTTCTGCAAATAAAAGTTTGAAGAAAATTAATTTCTTGTATGTGACTAATTTGCTTAGGGCATCTCAAAGAGGATTGATGAGAACTAGTCAACTGTTTCTGGTAATGCATTGGAAAGAAATGTAATAAAACTCCAAGTTAAATCATAACAACATATGAGATTTTAACAAAGCAGTTATTTGTTAATATCTGTCAAAGACAGTTTAGTTTGTCTAATTGTCTAGATATATAACTACACTTTTTCAGTGTTATAATGATCGCAGAAGGAACAATTTTCAAATGAATCTGTAATCTATTTGTAGTTACTAACTACCAGCCCATCATTCAAAAACTATTGTACTAACAGAATTTGTTCTTTTCTGTTAATCACCCACAGAGCCTCTTGCTTTTTGAAGAATGACAATCTGTTTTGTAAAAGTACTTTTGGGTTCTCAGAAAGTAGTTGACATTACGTCAGACTGAGAGTATGTAGGAAATAGTGCAGAACTTAAAAAAATGTTATAAACTCTCATACACAAATGCTTGATCATAACTAATTATGGGCCAAGTCCTCAGTAAATACTCCCTAGAAGAACTGCAGGTTATTATCCTTTATTATGCATAACTACTGTTGCTTATGCCTTTTATAGTACCATACGTATAAACATGTTAGTACCTTTTAGTAAATAGTAATACCTTTGTTTTTTCTTTCTGCATATTTGATTCATTTATATATATTAACTCTTCTTTAGATTTTTTTATCTTCAATAAAGAGTATGTCTGAATTCAAAGGCCTAGAACATTGGTCTTGACCAATAAGTAACCCTATTCATTATGCTGTATTTAATAACTCTAGGGTGCCTTCATGTCTATAAAACTCTAGATATTCTTCAAAACCATCTCCTTAACACACACACACACCTTCTAAATATATATAAAATGCAAACATAAGCATAAGGGAGTGTTCAAGAGAGAATAGGTCTAGACAGATTAGAAGATGAGTGTAGAGATGAAGGTAGATGTAGAGCTGCCGAGAGCTTTGAAAATGGTGAGAAGGTTGAACTGAGTGTTTAAAAAAAGAGGGAAGTAATGAAGAGATTCAAGAAAGCGGAAGTGTAGGGTCAGAGTAGTAGGAAAAGAAGATGATCTTTCAGTAGCACTTCAGATGAACTAGAAAGGGGTGAATTATTAAATGAACTATTTGTGCAAAATGTCATGACACTGGAAAATGCCACAGTGAAAACACTTTCCTATATTTGTCTTTTTAATACCAAAAGGAATTCTACTAAATTTAAAAGGAAAAGTATGTGGTAGATATACAACGATTTGTCAAGGAAAAATGTTGTTTCTTTGAATATGCTGGGTTATGCCAGCATTGCTATGGTGTCATGGTTATGCTGGTATAGTCCCTATAGTGAAGACATCCGCTTAGTCATTTAACAAATTTTTAAATAGAAAAATAAAACCAAAAAGCAGCTCCAATTCTATGTACAGTGAAAGGCAAACAAGAAAGGCATTTAAGGGTTGACCTAAAGTCCATTGAAGTTGATTGAAAGTTTGTATCAGGACCTTAGGCTGGGATTTTCAGTTTTGGCCTGATTTCAATGAGAGCAGTGTAGTGAGGTGGACTGGCCCTCCCCAGACACAGAGGAAGAGGGTAGCTCCACCCCCTCGTGGGCTGAGTCCTACCCCCCTAGTTCCACCACCCCCCCCCCAAGAAGCCAAGGGGCAGGGCCGGAAGTATAAAGGCGGGACCTGGAAGTTTAGTATGGCCCCAGCCACTGGAGGGGACAGATGCGACCCCTGAGCATTCGTGCTGGGAGGTGGCAGCAGGCCCACAGAGTGCAGACAACTGGCCCAGACCGCCTGGCCTCTGGACTGACCTGACCCCAAGGGAAGCAGACAACTGGCCCGGATCACCCGGACCCCTGGACGACCCAACCTCACAGGTGACAGACAGCTGGCTTGGACCGTCTGCTGATCCAACCCTGGCAGAGATTCTGCTGGCAACTGAGGCCCCGCTGATCACCTTACCTCACCAGACCTTGGAGGGGAGGAGTGTGGAAGTGGCCCAGAGGTAATAGACCTCTGTCTGGCTGCAACACTGGCGGAAGGTGAGTCAGCGTGTTGTGGCTTGGATCCCTGCTGACGCAGTGGCTGACCCCTCTGCCACCCTTAGGGCCCTGGGCCAGGATGCAGTGGAGTGGGAGGGTGTGCGTCCTCCCTGCCACCCAAGCAGTGGGTGGCAGTCTTCCCCTCCCTCAGGCTAGCTGAAGGAAAGCCTGAGTTAACCGACTTTGTTTGCAGCCCCACCTGAGTGCAGGTTGGAGCTGAGTGACTTTGTTTCCCATCCTGATTTGAACCAGAGCCTAGGCTGATTGACTGCTGCCCAGCCTGAGTACGGACCTGAGCGTGAGACTCTTTACTGCCCCTCCCCGACCAGGGGCTGCGGCTCCATAACTGTGTTTGTTGCTTGGCCCTGACCACAGGGCCAAGCTCATGTCTCCCATCACCCTGCTGATTCCCCAAGTTAAGTGACCCCCCGGAGACGTAGTGGGGCGGATTGGCCGCCCACAGACCCAAAGAAGGAGGAGCCACTCCCCACAACTGACTAGGCCCAAATGGAACAATCCTGAAATCCTACTCTAGAAGTAGTATTTTGTGTTCCTGAGTTTGTCAGCACACTGTATCCTAAAGTCAGCTGACAAGAGCGAGGATTTGGACAGGTTACTCGTAAGACTAGAAGGTCCAAACATTCACTAAGAAAGACAAAATAAAATAAAGGCATCAAAATACAGCAAGTATGGTCATCAAAAAAATAAACTCCTAAAGTTCCACCAGTGTCTTCAGGAATGAATGTCAGTGGAGTTGTAAATGAGCTTACTGAGATGGAAACTCCTTTTGTTTCAAATGAAATCACTGAGGAATTTGAATGGCATATCACGGAGGTGAGGCTGCAATACATTGCCCAGTTGCGTGCTGCGAGGAAGAAACACACAGGGAGACGCCAGGAAGACAACCCTGGGTGATGATGGCACCAATGAGGAAGATAATGACCAATACTCCAGAGTCTGCCAGCAGAAGATATGAGGTGAGTGAATTTTCCATTCGTAATGCAAAAATCATTGGAAACCATGAACTTCCAAATCTTCATCAAATATTTCTATAGCCTAAAAACAAACAAATTCACCTTACCAAGGAGCTATTATTTGTTAATTAAGGTCCCCAAAGAACAAATGTTCAGTCACACTATGGGTGAAGGGAGGGGGTCAAAGACAGAAGAAAAACAGTGGTTTCTCTATCATTTCTCCTTTTATGTTTCTCTTTCCCCTCCTTGTCATTTTCCTAGTCTGTGGTATTTTTTCTCATATTGTTTGCTTTTTATGTTTGCTGACTCATCTCTTCACTCTGTTCAATCTGTCTTTCTGGGAGCCCTGTTTCTCTCTCCCCATTTCTCTGCTCATCCCAAGGCTAGATGCTTCCAGGATGGACCTATCCTTTAGTGCTACCCAAAACTGACTCAAAAGCCAAGAGAGCAGAGAAGAGAAGCTTGGACTGAAGCCATGTACGTAAATCTGGTCATTATGAAACCCTGTACGTAAATCTGCTCCTGCAACCAGCTGCTCTGCTGTTCATCATGGAAGCAAGGAAGAAAATGTGTGGCTTTAGAAGAGATACCTGTGGTTTCATAGGGAGTATAGCTTTCCCTATACATATTGAACCTTAAATAAAATCACTTCCTTTTTTTTCTTTTGAGGAAGACTGTTATTCAGCAAATACAGTGCTCTGTCAGTGGCCCCGCAGGATATTATAAGGATCAATTATGTGATGTGTTGTCTTTGATTACTGAGAGTGAATCCTTAGCATTTTTCTCTTTTGATTCACCTTTATAGATCATGGAGGTATTCAAACAGCCAGTGACAGATGTCCTGTTTGCCTGCTATCCTCTCATTGTTTTTAGAGGCAGTCAGCATTTCCACTTCCTTTGACACTGGCGGCTGCAATTAAACTCACAAGGTACGGTGACTATCAAATCCAGAAACATCAGACTAATGGGGTGATTTTTGAGGGCACAAAGGGTTGTTCGGTTTCCCCCCCCCACACACACACACACACACCACATCCCACACACACAGAAAACCAGGCTCCCTTTGAAGCCAATGGAAGTTTTGTCAGTGACTCCAATGGAAACAGTATTTAGGTTCACAATATTTTACACCACATTTTTCAAAAATAGAATTCTAAAATTAAGCTCCTTTATTGTATTAGGGACCTTTGACCTCAATGGCACCTGTTTTGTGTGTTCAATGCTTTTGGAAATAGAGAGATGCCTCAATAGATTTAGGAGACAAATGCTCTTTAAGTTAGATCTAATTGTGACTTTTTTTCTGCTAAAGTTGCTGAAGCTAGACAAATTCAGACTGGAAATGATTGGTGCAAAGTTTTTAGTAATTAACACCTGGGACAACTTACCCACAGATGCTGTTGACTCTTTATCACTGGAGTCTTTAAATCGAGACATCGTTCTAAAAGATCTGCTGTAGCTCAAACAGAAGTTATGAGTTTGAAGCAGAAATTACTGGGTGAGGTTCTGTGGCTTGTGTTATAGGTTATAAAGCCAGAAGAGACCAGGGAGGACAATCCTTTAGTCGGACATTCTGCATAACACAAGACATAGGATTTACCTGAATTAATTCCTGTTGGTACTATAATGTATTTTTTACAAAAAACATCCAATGCAGGAGGTCAGACTAGACGATCACAACATAATGGTTTTAAAATCTATGAAAACCACTGTATAGTCCTCAAGCAGATCTATGCTAGTTTCCCAAAGGTTTTGCACTGGCTACAGAGGTGGTTCTGTCGGTTTGTCATAGGATGTGAGCGCCTCACAATCTGTAATGCGTTTATCCAAACTACACCCCTATGACACAGGGAAGAATGATCATCTCTTTTTTAAATTTATTTTTACAGACAGAGAGTTGAGGCAAAGAGAAACTCAGGGTATGTCTGCACTGCAGCTGGGAATGTGCTTTCCAGCACAGGTACCAGCTCTGTCCAAGCTAGCATGCTAGAAATAGCAGTGTCACCAGGGACAGCATGGGCATCAGCTCGGGCTAGCTGCCTGTGTACAAACCAGCCTGGATCCCTGGATATGTAGTCAGACAGCTGGCCCAAGCTGTCATCCGTGCTCGCCCTGACTATGCTACTATTTTTAGTGTTCTAGCTTAAGCAGATATAGTGTCCATCTCCCCATGCTGGGAAACACGTTCCAAGCTGCTGTCTAGACGTAGCTCAGTGATTTGCCCCAGGTCACACAAGAAGTCTGTGGCAGAGCAGGGAATTGAACCTGGCTTTCCCAAATCTCAAGCTCATGCCATAAACATAGGACCGTCCTTCTGCTCTCAAAATCCTACCCAGGCTGTGTCCTTATAACCTCCCTTAGACAGTTTTGTTACCTGCCAGGATTTTATCCGTAACTGGAATCACATGTCCTTGGTTGCCTGGGAACTGTTGCTTCTCCACTGAAGCCCCTAATTGAGTCTGCTACCTCTCCTCAGTACTCCAGTCATGCTAAAGAAAGGCGACAAAAGGGGTGTAAATGAAACAAGAACGAACAACGAATGAGAACAAGAGAGAGACTTGTTTTCTTTCTGCTCTATGGGTTAAGTGGGTGGATAGGATGTAGCAGGGATTTAGAAAGGAAAAAAATAAGAGAACCAGGCAGATCTCATTCACACTTCATTTGTGTCACATTCACACACAAGTTCAGATCAGGAAAGACTGCCTGATCAGACAGCGCTGTTTGTCTTAGCAATCGGAGGGATCAAACAGTAAAAATAAATAAAAATACAAAATTTTAAACTCAAAATATTTAAAATGTAGGGAGCGAAAATCAAAATGAACTTTGCAAAGCATATTGGGAGAGGGAAAGGCAGGGCCGGCCCACAAAATGTTGGCACTTGAGGCAGGGAGCTCAAATGACGCCCCCATGCCCCCTCGCTTGGGCCAAAACTTTGGAAGGTCTCAATTCTGCCTTATTCCTGTTCTTCTCCTCTCATGGTACTGCTCTGCTACCTACCCCAATAAAGGAGAACTGACAACTTAAAACACCTTGTTCAAAATGTTAAGTAACACTTAACTTTCAAACTCCTGAACAGCAAATGCAACGTTTCTTGTCTGCATAGTAAACACTGACATTTTATCTGTTTGAATAATCAAAGTGGTGCCTTCTTGGTTGCAAAAATTTGAACTGCTTCCTGAAGGTCCACAGTTTGAGCCAACTCATGCTCTATTGAGATGGTTGCAAGGCCGACCAGCCTCTCCTGTGTCATTGTGAAGCGTAGATGTGTTTTTATTAACTTCAGCTTGGAAAAGTTGCGTTCTCCACTGGCAACTGTTACAGGAAGTGTTAGAAGTATGCACAGAGCAACAAAGGCATTTGGAAAGAGGGTAGTCATCTTATTTGTGCACATATATTCCAAAACAACCTTTGGAGTTGATCCTGCTGAAATGTATCTTAAAAGGGCTTTCAGTTTATCACCTAAATCACTCACATCAATATCGTGCATGTCATCATGTGTCAACACTGTCTCTAGTGCCCTGCATTGCTGGTGTAGGTCTTCTTCAGGTATAGTGAGGAGTTTGGGAATATCATACAACATCCCAAATATACTGTTGTGTTCCTTGAGCTGCATGAAACATTCTTCAACTGACTGTATTGCACAATCTAGCACCTGGTTAAAGAATTTAACTTTAAATTGTTGCTTAGGATCTCTTATGGGATTATCCCGTGCCTCATAATCAAAATGTCATCATCTTTGGTGACTCTTGTATTCTTGAATAGGTGGGAAAATAACTTCAGTGTGAAGTTCCTCTGCCAACTCCTGTGCATTCTTCAGAACATTTTGAAATCCCTCTTCTGACTGGTAAGACTGTAGTATGACTTTGCTTTGTCCAGTTGTTCCATTGCTCCAGATATATCCAAGTCAACACCTTGGAGTCTCTTGCTTACAACATTTATTTCAAACAGTATGTCATGCCACAACACTAAGCCACACAGAAATTTGAAGTTGTGTTGTATGTTTCTGGTGATTCCATTTTCCTCCTCCACTGTTCTCCCACGAACAGTTCCTGTCATAGCATTATCCTCCATAATGGCAACTATGGCATCATCTATCTTCCCAATTTGGTGCTTGATAGGCTTTATTGCTTCCACTTGACTTTCCCATCAGGTGGCACCCAGTGGTTTCAGTGTCAGAGTTGATTTTCACAGATGTTGCTTCAAAATTTGCCATCAATGAGTTGATGCAGAGAAAAATACATAGATGCTTTGAATTACATTAAAAAATTCAGCAGGCTCACTAGAAGCTGATACTGCATCACTGACCACCAAGTTCAATGAATGAGAACTGCATGGGACAAAAAAAGCTCGAGGGTTTAACTCTTGGATCCATGTCTGCACTCCTGTGGTCTTTCCTCTCATGTTGGCACCATTATTGTAGCCCCAACCTCTCATGTCAGCTATCTCAATTCCCGTATCTTCCAGCTCTTTAAGAAGCACATTTGTCATACCAGCTCGTATAGTATCATCAATATCAATAAATTCTAGAAAATGCTCTCTGACTGTCACCATTGCAGGGACATTTTCACTGTTGTTACAAAACGCACCATTAAAGTCATTTGTTCCATATGGCTGATGTCAGGTGTGCAGTCCAGAATAACAGAGTAATGCCACAATCTTCTGTTTGACTTTTGTTGCCAGTGACTTTTGTTGTTGTATGATCTCATTTTGAAATGTTTCTCCAAGGTAGTGGTGTGTGTACATTTCTTGGGTGCTGACTCTTCTTAGATGCTCCTGGAGTACAGCATCAAACTCGGCCATCAGCTCCAAAGTTTTAAGGAAGTTTCCATTGTTTGGCATATACAGCTGATCTGAAGTGCCACACAGTGCTAGGTTTTATTGCAGTGGCAATGAGCCTTTTCAGAACATTTTACCAGTAAAGAGACTCTGATGCAATCTTACTCTTGATGCTGATCATCTATGGTGGCCTTTAACCTTAGTCTCATCTCAAGCTCTTTCCACCTATGGAATGCTCTCTGGTGATTTGCTGCCTTCTCATGGTATGCCAGATTTCTAGCCAGATTTTTCCAGTCCTTTGTTCCTGTAGAACCCAATGTGGCTGGAACATTAGACTGGGAGGGTTTGCAACAAAAACAGTATGCAGCATTCTGGGTTTTTGAGTACATAAGCCATGGCCTCTCCACTTTGTCATGATTGGGGATTTCACGCCAATAATGTGTTGGATGGAAACTTCTATTTTCATTGTCTTTGGGAAACATGAAGACTTTCACTTGCTGTGGCCCATGCAGTACAAGGAAGTCCCTCAGGCTACTGCTCAAGTGGGTCCAGAGTCCTGGATCATCTAGACTTAAGGAACTAAACTCAGCAGCAGCTGTTTATTGCGCCTCCACCACACTCTTCTCTGATCTACACTTTTCTTCAGGAATGTGCATGGTTACATCCATTTGAGATGGGGATATGGATGCTGCAGTAGCTGCCAGGTCACCTGCACTCTGACTAATTGGAAGATCAGGCATCTCCTCACTGAGGCCAGAAGGTTCACCGTGAACATTTGTGTCTATGTATCTGAGGAGAGCTCCTTCCTGCTTCGATAGAAAAGCTTCCTTTGCTTTCTTTCTTTTTCTGAATGCTGTCCCAGAGGGGTGTTTTCTTCGTTCACTCATAAATGCTGTTCTGCCAGCTATAGTGGCTCTCAACACTCAATTGAAGGGGACAAATAAGCAGGCTGGTAGCAGGGCCTGAGTGAGGGAAGATATCAGCATCTTAAGGGCCTAACTGGCTCCTACTACTTCCGTTGGCTGCCTGTTCTCCTCAAGCAGGAAACAGGATGCTCCCTGAGAAGCTGGTGTAAATCAGTCCAGGCTCCTAGGGGTGCTAGAGAGGTACATAAGAGGCTCCTCCTCCTCTCTCTCCCTGCAGCTCCTGCTGCTTTTTGTTATTCCCTCTCACCTTTTCTCCTGACTGCCTGTTATGTCTCTTGTGCCAGCCCTGGGGTAAGAGCATCATTACATATGGGGGAGGGATAGCTCAGTGGTTTGAGCATTGGCCTGTTAAACCCAGGGTTGTGAGTTCAATGTACCTAAGTATGTAAGTGTCTTCACTACAATGTTGCTCCCATCAATGTAAGTCGCCCACTACGCCAGCCTAAGAATTTCACCTCTGTGAGAGGCATAGCACTTAGATCGATGTAGTTAGGGCAGCACGGTGTCTGTGTAGATACTATTACTTACATCACCTGTTGGCTGTCAGCAACATTTCTGGTTATGAATTTAGGCCTTTCTTCTATTCATGAATATTCTGCTGATACTCCTGCTTTTGGTGACTGATACTCTTTAGTCATAAGTATTAACTGAATCCTTTATGCAAACGAATTTTAGCTTATATGTTGTTTAGAAAACTGCTAGCTTGGTTTGTTTTTTTTATTCATGTGTGGTCACAAGAAGTCATATGGCATTGTTTCCACCGCCGCATTGGAAAACTCAAATTTGTATCAACAGCAATAGGGAAGTCAAAAAGATTTCATGATGGCTGCGTGGATACTGAGCATGATCCTTTACACAGGCATGTCCACATTGCAGGCGCTTCAATGTGATACCTACAGTGCCATACCTATGGTGCTATAACTCAGTAGTGTAGACCCAGACAACAGCAACAGAAGGTGTTGTTCTGTCACTGTACAAACCCCACCAATGGTAAGCTAGATCAAAGGAAGCATACTTCCATCAACCTAGCTGTGTCTACACTGGTGGTTGGCATTGCTACATTGCTCAGGGGCATTGAGTGCCGTAGCTACGTCTACCTGAGTTTTAGCTGTAGACCAGGCCACAAACACCTTTGCATGAGAAGTCCGAAGACTTTTGCCTTCCTTAAATGCTCTTACAAACAAAATGTCATGTCTTACAAAAAAAATGTCATTTTGTACAGATGTTCACAGAAAATAAAAAGGATAGTGAATGTGAAATCCATCGTCCTTATTCAGATGAATATTCTTAAATACTGTATTGCATATTAGATTCTTTAAAAAAATCTGAATGAGACCTGAAGCAATGTGGTATATTTAATGAGAGCCTTTTTCTTATTCTAGTCTTCTGAGGACTAAACCGGTGTAACCTAGAATGCCTAATGCCTACTAAGAAAATTCTTCAAGACTATACTTGGAAGGAAAACCTATTTTCTTTACGGAGCTGAAAATTTAAGACTAGGAACTTATATCAGCATAGCTGTGTCTCTTGGGGTGTGAAAAATCCACACCCCTGAGAGATGTAGCTAGGCTGACCTGAGCCCCAGTGTAGACAGTGCTAGATCTACAGGAGAAGTCTTCCATCAACCTAGCTATCACTCTCAGGGAGGTGGATTACCTATGCCAATGGGAGAACCACTTCCATTGGCATAGGCAGTGTCAACAATGAAGGGCTGCAGTGGTGCAAGTGCAGCTGTGCCACTGTAGCAATTTAAGTTTAGACATACCCTCAGATTGACAACTTTTTAATATACTTTCATTTCCTGTTAACTCTGCTCCATTTTTATGATGGAAGGAAATAGATCATAACATTACATAAACTGATGTGTAGCGCTTGCCAGAGACCTTGCCCCCCCTTTCCCCCCCCCCCCCCCCCCCCCCAAAAAGCAAGGCCTCAATGAGTCTTAGTTTTGTTCAACTCATTTGTAACAAGACCTGAAGCCCAGCAAGGCTAGGCCTGGTTTCAGAATTTGTTACAAAAGTTTTGCACGGCTTTAGTTCAAATGTCCTTCAGAAGATAAAAAGCAGTGCTACCAATAATAGCCTTGTCATTTCACATCCAGACCTGCAAATGGGATAACAGAAAGCATGCTTTTAAAAAAGGAACTCTCTGCGAACGAGCTGCAAACAGAGGAGAAGCAAACAGAGTCTGTCTGGGAGTTGCCTGGCGGGAGTTCCCACAGCGTTTTTGCCATTCAGGCTTCTGTGAGCAGTAAGTACAACATCTGAACTGGCTCTTAGAAGGAAGACAATATGGTTAGTGAGCAATTAACTGTTGTGACCTGCCCAGGATGTGCCATGTTTGTCTTTCTCCCAGAGGATAGACATGACTTCGTCTGTACGAAGTGCAATCTGGTCTCCATATTGAAAGAGAAAGTTAAAGGACTAGAGACCCAAATATCAACCCTACATTGCATCAGAGAAAATGAAGATTTTTCTGTATAGAAGTCAGTGTTTGGTACTGCAGGGACAGCATGCTGAGGAATCTGAGAGGGCAGTGCAGAACAGGGAAGAAAATTGGCAGCATGTGACCTTCAGAAGAAGAAAGAGGAGAACCCATGTACCCCATGCAGATAGAGGTAAGAAACTGTTTTCAGGCTTTCTGCACAGGTACTACGGTGGAGAATGGTTTGGAAGAATCATCTGAGGGAAGGGATCAGAAGGAGACCCCATCGACTAGAAGGCATGGGATGCATTGTCCTAGGGATGGGGGTTCCATCACCACCACTCCAAAGAGGAGATGGGTGGTGGCGGTTGGGGACTCCCTCCCAAGGGGGACGGAGTCATCCATCTGCCGTCCAGACCAGGAAACTCAAAGTGTGCTTCTTGCCTGGAGCTAGAATTCAGAATGTGATGGAGTGTCTGCCGAGACTGATCAAGCCCTCGAACCGCTACCCCTTCCTATTTCTCCATGTGGGCACCAATGATACTGCCAAGAATGACCGTGAGCGGGTCATTGCAGACTACGTGGCTTGAGAAGAAGGATAAAGGAGTTTGAGGTGCAAGTTATGTTCTCGTCCATCCTCCCTGCTGAAGGAAAAGGCCCAGGTAGGGACCATCGAATTGTGGAGGTAAATGCATGGTTGCACAGATGGTGTCGGAGAGAGGGCTTTGGATTCTTCGCCCATGGGATGTTGTTCCAGGAAGAAGGATTGCAGAGGAAGAGATGGTATCCACCTAATGGAATTTTATTATTTCACTAGGTAGTCTATACACAGGTTCTCTTTTCCTGCACCTACACATGAGTTTTCATTCATTGTAAATAACATATTATCATCTTTACAGGGAAGAGATGAGTCTTGTATTTTGTTTTGTAGGTGGTAAGGTTTGTAGTGAAACTTAAATCTTGAGGGAGAGATTTCCACAACCTCTGGCCCGCAAGATGTTTCTGCCTCCTATTCAAAACAGTGTCATTCTTATCATTTGCTAGTTTCACACTTAACATTGGAAGAGTGCACCTAACATGGTAGGTCTTGGTCACAGAGAAAGAGAGATACAAGGAAACATTGGAAGAGTGCACCTAACATGGGAGGTCTTGGTCACAGAGAAAGAGTGTTTAATCAAAGCTTTTTTTCAAGATAAAATATTGTTGTTACTAATTCATTATTTGTTAAACAGCAATAATGTGTAAATAGTGCATGTTACAGTACATCCTGAATATACCAAGAAAATAATGTAAAATTAACCATTTTCATAACTAATATAAAATAGCGTTATCCTGTACAACCTATATAAGTTTAGTTGATAAAGATAATAGTGATGATATAATATACGTAGATTTTTGCAAGGCAGTTGACTGGGTATTGTGTGACATCTTGATTAAAAATCTTGAAAGATCTAACATTAAGATGGCATTAATTAAATAGATTAAAAGCTGGCTAACAAGTTAATTGTAAATGGAGAATTGTCATTGAAAAGGTGTCTTTCTAGTGCTGTCTGGCAGGGATTGGTTCTTGCCCTTCTACCATTTAATATTTTATTAATGACCTGGAAGCGAACATAAAATCCTCATGATAAAGTTTGCAGTTGACACAAAAATTAGGGGAGGGTAAATAATGAAGAAGACTACTCACTAATATGGAGCAATATGGATTACTTGGTAAACTGGGTGCAAGCAAACTTAATGTGTTTTTATATGGCTACATGTAAATGTATACATTTAGGAACAAACAATGTAGGCCATGCTTACAGGATGAGGGCCTCTATCCTGGGAGGCAACGACTCTGAAAAAGATTTGGGGGTCATGGTGGATAATCAGCTGAACATCTGCTCCCAGTGTGATGCTGTGGTCAAAAGGGCTAATGCTATCCTTGGATGCATAAACATACTAATATCAAGTAGGAGTAGAGAGATTTTTTTACCTCTGTATTTGGTACTGGTGTGACCGCTGTTGGAATGCTTCATCCAGTTCTGTTGTCCACAATTCAAGAAGGATGTTGCTAAATTGGAGAGGGTTCAGAGAAGAGATACAAAAATGATAAAAGGATTAGAAAACATGCCTTATAAGGATGGACTCAAGGAGCTCAATCTATTCAGCTAAACAAAAAGAAGATTAAGGGGTGACTTGATTACAATCTGTAAATACCTAGATGGGGAACACATTTAATACTGGGCTTTCAATCTAGCAAAGAAAGGCGTCACACAATGCAATGGGTGGAAGTTGAAACTAGACAAATTCAGACTGGATGTAAGGTACAAATTTTTAACAATGACAGTAATAACCATTGGAACAACTTGCCAAGGGTAGTGATGAATTCTCCATCACCGACCATTTTAAAATCAAGATTGGATTTTTTTCTAAAAGATAGGCTCTAAAAATTATTTCTAGAAGTTCTATGGCCTGTTTTATAAAGGAGGTGAGACTAGATGATCACAATGGTCCCTTCAGGACTTGGAATCTGTAGATGCCAATGTGAATACAAGAGGAGGACAAGTTCAAATGTTTACACTTGTTTAGAAATGGAGTCTTTCCTATGTTTAAAACAGTATCTAGTCTGCTCTTGCAAACTGAGGAAAAGCAAAAGAGTGAGCATCATATAATGTATTATTCCATATTATAATAATACAGATACTGTGTTTGTGATTAGCATTTACATGGGCAGTGAATGATTCATGATGTCCTTAAATACTAATTTTCTATTTTCTAAATGCTTGGATTTTGTAAACTATGTGATAACTAACTAATGAGATTTAGGAGTTTTGAGAGTATCCACTTGAGTTTACCTGAATCTCAAAATTCCAGCAAGTCTCCAAGTGAAACCCAGGCAGTTCAAACCACTGCAAACTTAACCCACTGGTGTTTGCAAACCCAAACCAGCAATATTCACAAAATTCTAGATCGAATAAACAACAGTGATGGGGAAAAGTGATGTCAAGCATAATGAATCATTGATATAGTGCTCTTAATCTGTTGTAATAAAAATACCATAATTAAGTGCAGTATATAGTATGTGAAGCAACTGATAACAAACGTATCACAAACAATAGTATATTTCTAGAAAACTGGAACCATCTACCTCTCATCTCATGTCCCACTTTATACAGAAATGGACAAAAGTCAAATGATTTTCCACAGAGTGGTTCTTTAACACATTGCTACCAGAGAGGCCACTGTTTTAAAGGGGTTAAGATCAAATGTTGAAATTAACCCTTAAGGAAATCCCACTGTAGATATGAAAATTGTATTAAATGAAAACTTTCCTTCAAGATAAGATAATTTACAGGTTCTCTAGACAAATGTGGGTAAAAGTATAACAAAAAATATCACCACCACCAGTCGTCATAAGGATCACAAATAAAGGGATAAATCATACATCAAGAGATTTTTTTTTTTTTTTGGTTAAATAGAATGTCCGTGTTAATGAAACCACTAAAGAAGGCTTCTCATTGAACATAACAGAATAAGAAATAACAAATGTAGTTCTGTCTGTGAAAAGTAGCAAAAGGCCTGCATCACATGGGTTTTCAGTAGAGTAAATGCCTATTTGTTAAAGAAATATGTACAAATCTTTTCCAACAAGCATTTAAACAAATATTACTACAATGCAGTAATTCTTAAATCTAGGCAAATATAGGTGTTACTCAATTTAGCGGCCAATAATTTTATTAAGAGTAGACTGCAAAATAATAGAAAAGAATTTGATGAGAGGACTGGAAATGGTCCACCCAAATATTTCTAAGCAAATGGACTATTTGAAAAGTAGATTATATTGGAGGATGCAAGAGAGTTGATATTTATGTGAGGATAAAATAAAGCCTTTAGTTACCGTGGGGCAGATTTGTAAAGATATTTAGGTGTCTAACTCCCAAGGAGTTCAGCAACTATATATCTTAAAAAATCTGGCCTGGTCTCTCTAGATGTCAACAAAAAAAAACAAAAAACCCTGTTTGGTAGCGTTGGTTGGAATTTTCTACTGCATATTTTACAGGTGGAAGTGGATAATTTTGGACAATCCCTCTATACGCCAAAGCATAGTTAGTATATCTACAAATGGGATAATAGCTTTTAGATCTTAAAAGGGGCACACATCAAGAAGTCCTCCACCCCCTCTAGTTATTTTGGGTAAACATTGAAATTTCCAACAATTAGTTATTTGACCAGGTCCAAAGAGATGTTTTTGCTCGTAAAAGGGGATTAGGACAGGTAGATTATTTTTTCTGTCTAGCGGAATTTCCTGGGGTGTAGACGAATTGATGGATTGGTAGATTGATTAACCTTAGACCACAGAGGTCACTAAGGGTGTGGTCTCCTGAATGGCTGTAGCATCAGGAAGATTACCACCGTATCATTAGACTGAGAGACCCAAGAAGCACATGAGAAACAATTGCAATTATCACAAGTCCCTTTATTAACAAATCTACTGATAAACAATCACACCAATATCTCAGTAGATATACAGTTAATCCAAAGTGTTTACCCCTATGATGGGCATGGGTCACATATTTTGCTGTAGAACCCTGCAGTGCCATTACACTGGTCTACAATTTTTGAGAAGTCGTCTGCTTCAGAGACAAAATGTGCTATTTATTATGTATTTTGATGTGCTGAATTCAAATATGACAATTAAAACAACTGATTGGCTACTGTTTCTAAGATATTTAAATTATTACATTTTATGTCTATGTATATTGCGTAGATAGTAGAGTTTTAATCATAAATTGTAAACCTAGATCTTTTCATGTGTTTATGGTTGCTTTACATGATAAGATTTCACCTGTCCTGTTTATGTAACACTTTAAAAATCAGCAAAAGGGTTATATAAATAAAATTTATTATGAAACAAAAGGCAAACAACTATTAGGTACATAGTTTAGTCCTATTCAGTGTCTACTCGGCGCTTCTTGGCTTGTCTCTTGTATTCATTAAATGGAGCATCTCTTGTCACTCTCCGGCAATAGTCTGCAAGCATTGATGGGCTCCATTTGCCCTGATAGCGTTTCTCCATTGTTCCAATGTTCTGGTGAAATCGCTCGCCGTGCTCATCGCTCACTGCTCCGCAGTTCGGTGGAAAAATACCTAGATGAGAGTGCAAAAAATGTATCTTTAGAGACATGTTGCAACCAAGGTTTTTGTATGCCTTGAGGAGGTTTTCCACCAACAACCTGTAGTTGTCTGCCTTGTTGTTTCAGAGAAAATGTATTGCCTCTAACTGGAAGGCTTTCCATGCCGTCTTTTCTTTGCCACACAGTCCATGGTCAAATGCATCATCTCGAAGAAGTTCACGAATCTGAGGACCAACAAAGACATCTTCCTTTATCTTAGCTTCACTTAACCTTGGAAATTTTCCACGGAGGTACTTGAAAGCTGCTTGTGTTTTGTCAATGGCCTTGACAAAGTTCTTCTTCAGACCCAGCTTGATGTGTAAGGGTGGTAACAAAATCTTCCTTGATTCAACAAGTGGTGGATGCTGAACACTTTTCCTCCCAGGCTCCAATGACTGTCGGAGTGGCCAATCTTTCTTGATGTAGTGGCAATCTCTTGCACAACTATCCCATTCGCAGAGAAAACAGCAGTACTTTGTGTATCCAGTCTGCAGACCAAGCAAGAGAGCAATAACCTTCAAATTGCCACAAAGCTGCCACTGATGTTGGTCATAGTTTATGCACCTCAAAAGTTGTTTCATATTGTCATAGGTTTCCTTCATATGGACTGCATGACCAACTGGAATTGATGGCAAAACATTGCCATTATGCAGTACAACAGCTTTAAGACTCGTCTTGGATGAATCAATGAACAGTCTCCACTCATCTGGATCGTGAACGATGTTGAGGGCTGCCATCACACCATGGATGTTGTTGCAGGCTACAAGATCACCTTCCATGAAGAAGAATGGGACAAGATCCTTTTGACGGTCACGGAACATGGAAACCCTAACATCACCTGCCAGGAGATTCCACTGCCGTAGTCTGGAGCCCAACAGCTCTGCCTTACTCTTGGATAGTTCCAAATCCCTGACAAGGTCATTCAGTTCACCTTGTGTTATGAGGTGTGGTTCAGAGGAGGAGGATGGGAGAAAATGTGGGTCCTGTGACATTGATGGTTCAGGACCAGAAGTTTCATCCTCTTCCTCTTCCTCGTCTGTCTCAAGTGAGAATGATTCTGGTGCATCAGGAACTGGCAGTCCTTCTCCATGGGGTACTGGGCGTATAGCTGATGGAATGTTTGGATAATGCACAGTCCACTTTTTCTTCTTTGACACACCTTTCCCAGCTGGAGGCACCATGCAGAAGTAACAATTGCTGGTATGATCTGTTGGCTCTCTCCAAATCATTGGCACTGCAAAAGGCATAGATTTCCTTTTCCTGTTCAACCACTGGCGAAGATTTGTTGCACAAGTGTTGCAGCATATGTGTGTGGCCCACCTCTTGTCCTGATCTCCAGTTTTGCAGCCAAAATAAAGGTGATAGGCTTTCTTAACCATAGTGGTTATACTGCGCTTTTGTGATGCAAAAGTCACTTCACCACAAACATAGCAGAAGTTATCTGCACTGTTCACACAAGTACGAGGCATCTCTGTTCACTTTGGCTAAACAGAAATGTGTCCCTTTGCAGAATCAAACACTGACAAATAAGAGAGCACGACACTGTATGATTTCTAGAGCTGATATAGGGCAATTTGTTCAGCACAGTGATGTAAGCTTCGTTATGATTGCATCATCCAAGACTTCTAGGAATAACATGATGCAATTCATATCATGTATGATGCAATACCAGCTTCAGATTGCATCAGTCATTGTTTTGCCTAAAAAGCAAGTACTGTCCAAACCCGGTCATAGATTTATTCATAGATCCATTCAAAGATGTATTTTAGTCATTTCTGGTTTAAATTGAGATCCCTTCCCTTTATAACTCACTTATCCTCTGCCATTCCCAAGTCAAGGGTCGTATATACTGACCCAATAGCATATCTTGAAAACTAGAGCCAATCAACAATTTGAAGCATCATTTTCGTTCTCAGTGACCCAGAATTAGTAAAGTTTGACTACATTTATTTCAGAAGCATTTTGGCTGTAAAGCAATGTTATCTTCCTCATTGTGGTCATCATCACCATTGAGTGTCAGCTTGGCATCTCCCAAGGCATGCAGGCTAGGATACAGGTTTTATAATGTGCTAAGTTGATGCCGACTGGGTTCATACATATTTATGGCGGTTTCAACCCATTTTCCTTTTCTATACTTTCATACCCCACTAAATATGGAATGCCCGTTTTTATAGGCTAATTTGTTAGTCCTCCTTATACTCATTAACATTTATGCCACTCAATCACAACTTGTGGTTAGCACATGGTGGAGAACCAATCAGGGCCGCCCCAAGCAAAAAAAAAGCCGGATTGCCACCCCTTGAAAAGTGCTGCCCCCAAAGGGACGGAATGCCCTTGGAATGCTGGTGCCTACAGCCAGCCCTGCAACCAATGACAACAAAAAATCCTCAAAATATACTAACGAGCTTTAACTGGTACATTATAATGTGTATTTCCTAAATATCAGCAGTTTTGCAACACTTCCTTAATGCAGTATTCTATCTTATGACATCTTGTTATATAATGTCATTGCTATCTTGTGACAACTTAAGTTCTAGAGTCACTTACTTGTTAATTGGATATGTCAAGTATTTCTTTAGGCCTGAGGCCTTGGTTGGTCTGAGGGCTGTGTTACAACATTAATTAAATACATATGTTTTACTTCTATATCATAAATATACCTGATATCTTTTATCCTGGGCTATAGAGGATGCCCAGTGTTATTCTAAAACAATGCAGTGAAGCAATTGAGAAAATATTTCTAATTTCAGGTGACAAAATAGGTGAAAACTAATACTGTATATAGAAAGCATGTGCTTTATGCTGATGACATGCTACTATTCATTTTGAAACTGGAAAATAAAACAATTCCAGCAGTATTGCTATTTATTAAGAAATCTGAAACACTGTTTAATTATAAAATAAGTAAACTGGAAGTTTACTGACTGTCAGAGGTTGATTCAAAGCCTGTTTTGAGAATTGACAATTCAGATTGTCTCCTGATGATTTAAGGTACGTTGGTTTGTTCATCAGTAATAAATCAAAAGACACAATCAAACTAAATTCAAACCTGAAATAGAATAAAATTAAAATTGAATTAGGTTGATAAAAACAGATAAATTTTTACTCTATTGGGAAAAATAAAATGCACAAAGATGAATGTAGTCCCTTAGATATGGTATGCACTCAATATTTTGCCCTATAAAAGTTTCTGGTAAACATCACTAACTGTAACAAATGATTTCAATGATTTGAAAATTTCATATGTCAGTTGAGAAAGAAGCATCAGCTTTTTTTGGATAAACTGTTAACTTATACTAAAGAAAGTGAGTGCCCTTTACTTAAAAATCAAAGTAGATCGTGAGGCATTCATTATAAAGCAAATTACTGCATCTACTGAAGATGACATTCACCCAAATGAATCACATGTTGCTAAAATAAAGAAAAGTCATATTTTGGGTTTGGAAAAAATTATCTATCTAATTTTCCAATAAATTATACTGTTAAAAACTGTCTACTTCAATTTTAAATGAATAAACAAATGAGATGAATCATAACAATACTGTGAAAATATGAGCCAGATTCTCTCTCGGTTCCTTTGTGCCATATGTTGGGAGGAGGAGGGAGCCCTATCTTAGCAGCAGACAACTCTATTCAGCCAACTTGCATCTGGCATATAGTTCCTTAGGGAATGTAGCTAGATTTCATAAGATAGAGCACATTCCCGAAAGATAAGGATAGGCCCAAACATAAAATCTTTTGCTAAGTCGATCTCAGTGCGGGGAAAAAAAATGATTCAAAATCTTTAAACATCATTTCTTTTCAATTCTGTCCACCACTGATATGTGTTTTTATTCCTGTTATGGATTGAATTAAACCTTGCTGAAACTGGTGGATATAAGCGCCACCCTTCATTCTTGATAAATCTAAGAAACAATTAAGCTGCTTTAAGGAACAATAGCAGCCTCCACCCAAAACACAGGTACATATGAGCAGAGGATTTTCGAGTATTGTTTGGTGACGTTGTATGTGTCTGTCACTGTGAGCGAAAGGAGAAACCGCAGAGAAACTAAGAGAGGATTAGCAGAAAGCCAAGGATGCAGCCAGAGCAAGCACTGGAAGTGTGGCACAAGAAAAAGAGCTTTTGAGCTAAGTGCTAGCTAGAAAGGGTCTTGGAACTATGAGGAAAGAGATGTCTCCTGATTCTTGATTCATGGTGTGTTCAGAGAAATAGGACTTTGTACATGGTGTAGTAAGAAGAGGGCCTGAAACATAAGCCCATGTATGAGAGGCCTGAGCTAAAGTAATCAAAACTTTGCTGATATAAAGCAAAGTTAAGTTGTGAGCAAGAGGCAGGCCCTGCTCACAGAATCTGGCAAGAACACAGCTGATATTGCAGAAACACACATTCCTGAGTAGTGCTAGGTGCACAAGAATATATATTCAAACACATTCCAGAAAGGTGGTACCAGAATATCTCGATACCAGCACATTCCCCAAAGATAATGGAAACAAATTGGCCCATCCTAAAGATAAGGTCAGAATGACAGCATGATAGATAGAGATGTTTTGATCAAGCCAACATGTACAAGGTAATGGGTGGCACCCTACTATGTCAGAGAGTGGCACCTTGATACATCCAGGGTAATACATAACTTGTTTGTACTGTTGTATAAAGCTGTACCTCACAGGGAGTGTCTTTGGCCAGCCTAGGGAGCAGTGGAAAGTCCCACCACTGACTGAGGTGCATCCATTGTCACGAGCATACATGTCGTAGTATCCTCATAGAGTCTGCCAGGTGCTATTACCATGCGTCATCGACAATAAACCTTGTTGGGTACCTTCGCTACTAAACCAAGTCTTGTGGTCTTATTGGGAATTTCGACCATAGCCTTCTCTATGGGCTCTCTGGCCAAAGCCAGTGCAACACGCAGAGAGAACACAGACATGCAGCCGAACATCTGACAATGCATAGTTTGTAAATAAAGAGGACTGCATCAAAGAAATATCTAATTGCAATATCAATTTCTCCTCCTAATTGAAACCTAGACTTCAAATTTTGGCTAACCACCAAAAGGGGTAACATTTTCAAGGAAGGCAATATCAACAATCTCTGGCCTGGTCTACACTGGGGGGGAGGGGCGGGGGGGATCGATCTAAGATACGCAACTTCAGCTACGAGAATAGTTTACCTCCCATCCTCACGGCATGGGATTGACGGCCATGGCTCCCCCGTCGACTCCGCTTCCGCCTTTCACCCTGGTGGAGTTCCGGAGTCGACGGGGAGCACGTTCGGGGATCGATCACTACCTGCCAGTCCGGCGGGTAGTGTGGACGTATCCACTGTCTGTATGAGAGAGGAGGGCAAACTCAGCAGAAAGCATAATCCTACTTTACTGCTTTGAGTTATCCCCTTAAATGGGCACTAATGCTTTATTAATTACTATTACTAGCCTCTGGATGCTGCTGCTCATGCTACTGGTGTTAATAATATTTCATACTGCATGATGCTTCTGGAAAGACTCACCTCTCACATGGAATTTAAAACGGTCGGTAGTAGACCTAGAACTATTGCCACTAAGTCATACATCTGAGCTGTGGAAATAGCGGGATCTTTCACCAGTAAGATAAGGGAAATAAACCTTTAGGCATTAATCTTTTAAGGTCCTTTCTTAAGGGCTCATTTCATTGTTGACAAAAGGCTCAGCAAATCAGTTGGAAAACTCTGTGCAATAATTCCCATAAGCATTCTCCTTTTTCATCAGCCAGGAGGGAAGAGAACACACCTTTTTTCTCAGGCTATGTCTACACTGTGAGCTAGGGCTGGGGTGCCTCTGCTCATGTGCACCTACTCGAGCACACGTATAAATAGCAGTGTAGCTGCAGTTGCACAGGTGGAGACACAGCTTAGCCAATGAAAGCTAGCACGAATGTGTGCCTTAGGTCCCCTTTGACCTTCCCCTTTTTTTCATACTCTGCCCCACGCAGCCATGTGATAGGCAAGGACTTATTACACTTTTAGAAACTGCAGTGGCCCATATCTTGTTAAAAGGGTGTAGAGACTTCATCCCTGAAAAGTGGTGTAGTTGGGAAGAACCTGTCACCCTCCCAAAGACTACTGCCATGGGTTGGGGACCGGGGCGTCAAGAAAATTCTGGAACAGAAATGGTAAATAGAAATGTCAGGCAATCATTCCTTGACAACTGCTGTTGCTGCTAGAGGAGAAAAGGAAACCAATTTATCACTATGGTATTATGGGACACTCACAAGGTGAGGGGCCTCTTTGCTTTCCCTCCCATCCCATACAAGGCTCACACAATATGGATAAATGCTGCATGCTTAGCCAAACTGAACTGCCTAAACTTTTGGTGTTCGCTTACCACAAATTCTCAATTGAAAAGGTTTTTCAACACTCTACTGAGCATACTAATTGATAACAGCAAGGTCTGATGACACAAGCCAAGTCTTGTAATTATTTCACATGGCAAGAAATAATAGATGTGTGTAGCTATCCATGTTTGTATCCAGAAAAGAGTATTTTATATTTTGTCATCCTTATCGCTGGCTTAAGTCTTGATCCTGTTGCTGTCATCTGATAAACATTTTACATGTTAGCTTTCCTAGATGTATGATCTCTGAATTGTCTTAATGCTTTGGTGTTTCCCTTGGCCCATAAAAACATTAACATCATTGTACAGTTTAATTCCTATATACAGCATTCATTCACAGATACAATAGATGAGACAGCAGCATCACTGCTAGGCGTGATCCCACTTTCTGATGACAGAGTTTCATGCCGTATTACAAAGATGGCCACTGATGTAAAAGAGCAGCTCCTGGAAAATGTTCATCAGAGCCCATATTATTCAATTCAGATAGATGAGTCTATCGATATATCAAATGCTGCACAGTTACAGGTGTATATTAGTTTTGCGACAGCAACAGAATTAAAAGAGGAATTTCTGCTTTGCTGTCCACTTCCAACACAAGCAACTGGTGAAGAGCTTTTTAACCTATTAAATAATTTTGTCCAAGACACAGATCTTGCTTGGGGACATTGTTTTGGAATTTGCAGCAACGGCGCATGGTTTATGATGGGATGGCATAGAGGGCTTATCACAAGGGTACAGGATGTGTCCCCTACAGCAACTTGGAATCATTTTATGATCCAGAGACAGGCACTGGCTGCTAAACAAATGCCAGAGGAGCTGAGCAATGTTCTTTCAGTTGCAGTAAAAATTATAAACTGTATAAAGTCATGCCCAGTGAATTCAAGGATTTTTGCCATTTTATGCAAAGCGATGGGGCAAACTTCACACAGTTGTTACGTGCAGAAGTTCGTTTGACTGTCCAGAGGTAAGGAGCTTACCGGACTATGTGAATTGTGTGAGGAAGTTCATGTGTGTCTTGCTGTACAAGTGGAGAGTTATTGGCATTTCAGTGACACTTATTGGATATCCTTGTTGTCATATGGGGCTGACGTATTTGAGCGACTAAATTCTCTGAATGTGTGATTCCAGGGACAAGATGCAAATGTTTTAATTGCTAATGATCAGATAGCAGCATTCATTAACAAAGTTGAACTGCAGAATGTTGTTCAATGATGCGGTGAGCTGTCAGTTGACAGTATCCAGGACGAAATTGTTCAGCACTTCAGAGGTTTCAGAAGCAAATTCATGAATATTTTCCTGAAGTGGGCAAAGACAAATATAGTCAATGGATCAGGAACCCATTCAGCTTTAAGCTGAACCCCACAGATATGCTGTCTTCAAAAGAAGAGGAAAGCCTTATTTGACTTGTCAAGCTACAAGGAACTGCAGCACAAATTTTCACAAATGCCAGTCGTAGACTTTTGGTTATCAGTGGGAGCTGAGTTTCATGAGTTAACACACTGGGGTCTTAAAGTGCTCCTTCCCTTTTCAGCCACCTCCCTAGGTGAGTCAGGCTTCTCAGCCTTAACTGCAATCAAAACAAAGGATCGCTCCTCGCTTCCTACTGAAGATGACTTACTGCTCTTCCTTTCGACACTGAAACCCCGAATGTCACTACTTTGTATAGCGAGGAAACAAACACACCCCTCCCACCGATAAGATAGGACTGATGGATATTATACTGAATTAATATATCATTGTTTTGGGTCACATTTCCTAAAATGTTTGTGAAGTTTTATTTTAACTGCTTCCATTTGTACTATTTTTGAACTTAAATGTAATACTTTTGAAACTCACACTGATCTATAATTGAGCAAATCTCTACCTTTTTATTCATTTTTTGCAACAGACGGGATTTTCAGTTTGTCATATTGTTTTAGTAAACTATAGGGAGGCTCAGTATTTTTTTTTCACAGCTTGGGAAGGCTCTGTGAAAATGTTTGAAAACCCTAGTCCTAAAAGAGAGTAGAACTGCAGGTGCTCAGACCTGCTGGATAATCTCAATGATTTGCAAGAGGTATTTCAGCCTAGAGGAAGAGATGTGCAGGACTCTGCCCCAGGCACGTAGCCTGAGACCTAAGTGGGGTGGGGGCCTCAAGCGCACCATGAATGGGGTCATGACATCCATATTGTGCCACTTTTTTCAAATTAGAAACTTATTTGGAAAAACAAAACCAACCCACTGTAGTAAGAAGCTCCCAGGTAGGGAGTTAGAAAAGAAAGTGGGGGTTGGGAGGCTTTAGATTAGAAAGTCAAGTTCACTGACTGAATGTATAAGTGAACCTGCAGTCATTTGTTTCCAGCCCCTGTGAACCAAACTGCAGGTAGGGGGAATAGAGGTTTTGGTGGTTAGAGCACTGAACTGGTACTCAAGCACGCTGGGTTCTATTGCGGGCCCTGCCACTGATTTAGGTTGTGGCTACACAACCTAAATAGCTGCTATAGCAACACAGTTGCATCCATGCCTCTGTAGCACTCTAGTGCGAATACCTCCCACATCAACAGAAGGGATCTTCGATGTCTGTAGTCAATCCATCTCTCCGACAGGTGGTAGTTATTTCAACAGAATAATTTTTCTGTTGACCTAGCTGCGTCTACATGAGGGGTTAGGTTGACCTAACCACGGCACCCAGGGCACGACGTTTTTCACAGCCCCAAGTTACGTAGCTAGGTCAAAGGAGGATACCTTGCTTGTGCCACTTAACCTTTCTCAGTTTCTGTTAAATGAAATTAATAATATTTATCAAATTCACAGGGGTGTTCCAAGGATTAATTAATATTTGTAAATTGCTTTGAGAGCCTCTGATTAAAGGCACTTCAGTAATGAAAAGTATGTTTATTTTAGCTCATAAACTTGATGCACCCCAAAAGGTTCAAACAGCTCTATTAAGTATCCATTTAGACTTCCTTCAGCACTACCTTACCATGACGTAGGATGTGGAATAGTCTTCAAAGAGAAATAATAGACTTCACCTGGGTCACTAGACTGGAGCAAATAGTAAAAAATATATTGCAAGGAAGAACTAGACACCTGGTCCAAAGCCCATTTAAGTCAATGGACGTCATCTGATCAAGCCCAAAAAATCTAATAGCTATTTTCGTTCTCTAACTAATATGATTCACAGAAAAATGATACTTGTGCTTTGAAGATGAGGTGCTTTTCCATCCTGTCCGTAATCTCAATTGTGCTACAACCCTACCAAATGATTTAAAAGAGCAAGCTCTTAGGCAGTAATAAGAGAGAACTTTCAGAAACAGGCATTTAAAGGGCAGTTAATATTTTTTATTTCCAAGAGTGTTTTCTGGACATGATTGCTTAAGTATTCATTAAGTTCATAAAAGCTTCTGATGGCTTATTATTGTTAAGGAAATTAAAATGTTATTTTAGGAAGAAACAATTCCAAAAATGGTTCAGGAGCATATAAAGAAGATTACATGGGCTGATAAGCCTTTAATGAACATTAGTCGAAAGAGTTTGGCAGCAATAGTACTTCCCCGTAGTCACAAAAATTATTTTTGTTGTTGTTTCACTAACACAAGACTCAAAGCCACAGTAAATACGCTTAGCATTTTGTGAAACACTATGCTGGTTAACTACTTTAATTCAGTATATGTATCTTCTGATAAAGAATGGTGTAATTAGGATCAAGCTACCATTTGTTCCTGGATGTGTTTCAGCTTGTTTTCATCATGTTTCTAATTCATCTGTTTCAGTGCTAAATGTAATTAGTATTAATTCTTCCAAAAGTGGGGAAAAGAAAAACACTCTGGAACACTGAGAGACTGAAGTTGTGTGGAAACAAATGCCAATTAATGTTGGTTTCTTAGTCACATGTCCTTTTTATTTTCAATTACTCTTAACTTTCACACAATGTATCATTTGTTCTTTCTTTCTATGGATCTTTTTTGCTTCCATTAGGGAAGGTAGGCAGGGATAGGGTGAAGAACGTGTATTTACCAGGGTTGAGAGACCAAGGAATGGAAAAGGAGTATTTGATTCAAAAACCAGTCTCACACGATTAACAAATTAGGTTAATTATGTGAATTAAAATCAGGATTAAAAAAAGTAACCTGGAAAAGCTATTTTTACATAAAGATCAGTAATTGTGCATCTTTTGCTAAGGCAAAGGGAATCAGTTCAAGTGAGAAGCCCAGCTGCAATTCACTGTCCCTACCGCAGTTCTCCAACACCAAACGTAATTAATGACTAGGAGAGGACACAAAGCCAGTTGATCACTTACCGCCTCAGCATACCAAGTTTTTAAATGGTTACTTTAATATTTTCCTTTTCCTTATTAGATCAGAACTTCTTCTAAATTTGTTAATTAAAACTGGTGACTTGAGGCTTTCAATGAGGGGACGCATCTTGCAACATTGAAGTCAATGCGAGAGTTGCGCAAAATCAAGCCCTCTGTGTGTAAGTATGAAAAGAAAAATGGTCTGATCTGCTAAACCTGGTGCCTGTAATGGAAGAGGAAATGTACAAAGACCCTTTCCCCCACATTGTGTCTCCCCTCATGCAAGGGCTTTTCACAGATGCTATCAGGGGAATGCAGGAACCTCCTAAGGATACATGTCACCTCAAAGGTGTTATGTCCTCATTCCTTGCAATGGGCCAGGCACACCGTTGAACTACACCATCCTTTAATCACTGTTACCCCTTGCACCAGGGAGTTCTGCAATGGATTGTCACCATGCTTCCCAGAGCTCCTCATTTATGCTGCGTGGAGGAGGTTGACATGGAATCACCTCCATTGACTTCAGTTGACTTTGGGTCAGAGGCATAGTGAAGATTACTTCTGTGTTGTGCTGCAACACCATGGTGCCAGAAAATAGGGAGAGAGAACCTTTCCTTCATTTTCTCTTTGCTTTAACCCTCACCCCCTCTCCCCCCCCCCAAAGTTATAAAAGTTTTAATACACATCCAAGCAGAAGTGGCTTTTTCTTTTCTTCTGATGATGAGGCAAGATTTAAAATGGCGAATGTCATGGTTATAGGCCGAGCCTCTGTCCCCTGCCTGGCCGCTCTTGGAGCAGATCTCTACAGATATTAGGCCTCTTGCCCTGGCCTAAGGGTGGAACCTCATGCTTCTTTCACTCTAGACTGGGACCAGGAACACTATCCCATGTATACCAACAGTTTATCACCCTGCAGCTCTTGACCTGGTTTAGGATACTTACATTTCCTTCCTTTGGGAACCTGTGACCAGGGATTTTGACCAACAGGCTCCTTAAAACAAAGTAATCTTTTAGCAGCTGGAACAAAGCAGTGGGAGAGGTGGAAGATTTTAAAACAACAAACCGCCTACATGCATGAAGAGTCTAATCTAATATTATACTTCACTACAAGCTAAATTAGATAGGCTTTCTTCTTAAGTGCCAGGAAAAGAACAGAACCAATTTATAGCAAGCCCTGATCGTCCTGTTTCTATGTGACTTTCAGACATTTTGTTCAGACTGGTTTGGGTGCTCTCCAAGGACAGCTGACTAGAGCCATTAGGATTACTCGCTTTGGCATTTCTTCTTAATAACACTTAGATGATTGGCAATTGTTAGATGATTCTTTCCGTAAAGAAAGTCCTGAAGCTATCTCATCTCCAAAGCCAATTGCATATATCACATGTTGGGACACCCATCAAAATATGCAATTAATATATATATTTATGATCAGATTATGAACAGGCAGAAAATCTGCATATGAAAATAAATCTCTGATAACCCTGAAAAATTTGTCATTGCAGTATGTGGGGCAAACTTTCCTCTTAGTTACTACTCACAAATCCTGAGTAGCTCTATTGACGGCAGAACTACACGCAATGTAACTCAGAGCAGAATTTGGCCCAGTGATGCAATGTTTAGTGTGTTTTATTTTGGAACATCCTGTCGTTTCTCCCAGCAGCAAAAAAACCAAACCTAGAAAGAATAAATCTGTAAACTTCAGCACAGAGAGGTGATGGGATAGATAAGAACTTTAAATCTGTGAAGAACCAATAGCAGTTTTTGCAGAAAAAAAACCTTTCCCCATTTTTTCCATTATATGGTAAGTGTGTGGCATTTGTAGCTATAACACTATTAAAATAAACCAAACTTTTGAGATACTCGGTTTCAATAATTTTTCGATTTACAAACAGAATGAACTTCCAGCATAAATGGTGAAAAAAATGGAAAGTGTATGAGCCTCCCAGATGTGAAAAGCAAATTCTGAGAACACTGTGAAAGGGGGGTGAGTAAAACTGAAAACAGACAATACATACAGTGTATCACCTTAGAGCAGCTTTCTTCAATTTATGTTTCAGCTGATAACTTGGGGGCTGATTCAGCAATACTAAAAAGCTTTTAGAGAGTGTTTTCATTAAAAAAAAAAATCTAGTACATTTAAGTGTTCATGAATGTGCTGGATTTAGTTTTGGAGATCCAGTTTGTCCAACGAGTAAACACAGCATGGGCATGATTTATATTTAATTTTGCATTGTCATGTTTATACAAAGTAATTTGCATGTGCACGTGCCATCCTGGTAGCAAAGATCTTGATCAGATCATTGTCTGGCTAATCTAATTGCCCCTCTGCCAGTCCTTTTGTGAGGGGTTTGGGAATTCTGCTCCCTGGAGTGTCCAGCAATATCATATACCATATTAAATATATCAAGTGTGTTATTGCATTTGCTGATCTGTAATATGCTACTGGCACCACAATAATTGACAAAGTAAATGTGATACATGTTTCTAGCAGCGAAGGCCACAGTCGTATATTTGCCTGCCTTGTTTAATTGCCTCTGTGCCAAGGCTCTGACATTCGATTTAGGAAATTGTCTTCACATGCAATGTCCCATTCCATATACATTCCATTTCTGGTGTGAATACTTCAGAAGACTAGTTTAAAACTTACTTTCCACAAGTGTTTATGAAAGCAATACTCAAGCATTCAAATGTTTGCATATTAGCTTCAATTGATTTCAATGGGCTTTGGGTGTAACTTTTCCCACCATCAATTATCAATAACATTTGTTTCATGGTAAACAAGTTGTTTTTATTATCTTCCTCGTTTATATCTGCTAACTATGAGCCTCCATAATTTGCCATAATTTAAATTCCCCATTGGTTGTTCTGGTATTTAATGCTAACCTTTTCAAAGATCTTTTTGTATAAATCTTTATCCTTAACAGTACAAGTTTTACTACTTTGAACTTGGAATAGAAAGGAAAGAGAAGTTTTGTTGCCCTGAAGTTCTGTCGGTAATAAAGATTCTCCTCGTAAATGTCCTTTAGGCAATTTTAGATAACCTTTATATGTTTAATATTTATAATCCCAAGCATCAAAATATTTTTCTAAAGTAAACCGACCCAATTTACAATACGTGTTTGGAATAAAGACTGCAATTGTTCAAAAATACACTATAATTCATTCCAATTTTAAAATATTCTAATATTTGATGGAAATCATTCCTTCTCAAAATTAAAATATAAGACATGTTAATAATTATAGATGGGAAATGACACTTTTCAGAACATTATTCTAGAATATCTTTCCACCACAGTTGGCCAGGAATTTTCCATCATTTTTTGCAGAGTGGGAGGATGGAAAACACAGTTTATGCAAAATCAGAATTTTCCAGTGGAAAAATTCAGTTTTGCCAATTATTTTCAGTTTTCCATTGGCAAAATCTAAATAAAATATTTAGTTCATATTTAATTCATCACAGCATTTCAATGTGCTTAACTGAAATGTTTTATTTTGAGTCTGTTTGTCATTAAACTGCATCTACCTATAGTGCAGAAGTCCCTTACTGGAGTTGTAGTTAGGGTGCTTCATTATCTTGTTCTCGCCTGTGTGTCAGAAACTTTGGAAGGACTACATCTCCCATGGTGCACCACAGTTTCACCTCTGAATGAGTGGCAGCCCATATAGGAGGATGGAGGGCACCATACCTAGATGCAGCTTAATGTTAAACTGGCTCAGAAACCAAACCATTTGATTCAGACATGTAAAAAACATCAGAACTGAAGCTTTTCACAAATTTTTGTTCCATAAAAATTTCCAAATTTTGACTTTTCATCCCAAATCAAGATGACAACAAATGTTAAAATCTCAGAATTCCCTGTGGGATGGAAATCCCAATTTTCACTTACCTTTACACAAGCATCTTTTCTCTCTTATCAAATAAGAGTTTTATGGTGTGGAATAATTCTATCTAATATCAGTCTTTAAAAAAAATAAATAAAGCTGTTTACCGTGCTTCTCTTATTCTTGGTCCTCAGGCACCTTCCCCAAAGCACACAACATGAATTCACATAACTCTGAAAATTGGATGATATTTATATTAAAACCATACCTTTCCTTTAGGTGCCAGATTTGTCTCTAAAATGGTATGATCAGAAGAAGGCTGATCTAATGGTCTGAGAGCCAACAATTCTAGAGTTCTTGCAATTGTTCCAATTCTGCTCCTTTGCAGGGCTACACAGGCTTCAATGAAGATTTTCTTGCACAGGGCTCACTGCAAGATCAGGCCTTAGGTGTCATGGGCAAGTTGCTTGAGGCCAAACTTTTAAACTTGGTTGTTTATCTAAATCTATATTTGGGCAACCAGGGCCGGCTCCAGGCACCAGCCCACCAAGCTTGTGCTTGGGGCGGCACCTGGAGGGGGGCGGCACGGTGCTCTGGCTCCGGCCGCCGGGGAGAGCGGAGCCGCGGTGGGCTCTCCGCCATCCACCCGGCGCTCTGGCTGCCACTCCGCCCTCCTCCCAGCGCTCTGGCCGCCGGGGAGAGCGGAGCCACGGCCGGGCTCTCTGCCCTCCTCCCGGGGCTCCGGCCGCCAGTGGAGCCACGGCAGGCTCGCGGCCCTCCACCCGGCACTCTGGCCGGTCGGGGAGAGCGGCCTGCGGCCAGGTTTGGTGCCCTCCCCTGCCGCGCTGGGCGGGGTGGCGGCGGGAGGCTTTTGCCTGGGGCGGCAAAAAAGCCAGAGCCGGCCCTGTGGGAAACCATCTAAGTGGCCTCAATTTCAGAAGTACTGAGCACATAGTTCACACTAGTGTCAATGGAAGCAGGAGATGCCTAAAGCCTCTGAAAATGGGGCCTTTTATTTCCCTTCCCGTGTGCCTAAATATGGATTGAGGGTTTTAGCTGTAGGCACACAACTTGAAAATGTTGGCCTTGTTCTCAGTATCCCCTATGTTTGATATGAAAAGGAGAAGTGGTGTGAAGATGATTAGTTAATGATTGAAGCAGATGGATCAGTGCCTGCTTTCAGCAGGCCTGAATTTGATTCCTTAGTGGGATTTTATTTTCCAAAAAATATTTCCTGATGTGCCTGTGTGGCAGGGCAGTCAGCATAGGGATAATGGGTACACTTGTTTGGTATTTAACTGGAACTTGAGAAAGCTCTATTTTCCTACCTCTCCAAGACACTTGTGATGATCTCTTTTAATGGTAATGCTGTATGCTCAGGGAAGGGAACCTTTCCTGCTATGCATGAATGCCTTCTGCTCCCTCTTTAAATCACACCATCTGTTTCTCCATTCCACCCTCAGAGTAGAAAGAAAACAATCCCTTTAACGCATGTAGGTTTTGGTTTGTTTTTGTTTCATTTTATTCATGCTCATCCATACCCCTTCTCTCCTATCCAAAAATCTTGATTGCCTGAGAAGATGCAGCTGGCTCAGCTAGGGAAAATTGAAGGATGGACAGGCAACGTCTCCCAGGAACCTGGGATCATGTGTTCCATTTGTCTTTAAAAGCCTAAGTAGGCATCTATAACAGGGTCAGGAGGACAAAAATCTGGTGCAGTATAAGAGGCCAGTGTGATGCTGGCAAGCCAGGTGCCAGCTCTTACCAAGACGGGAGGCATGAACTAAGAACTGACAAACTCATAACTGGAGATCAGACGAGTTCATTTATGTGTTAGGGTGATGGGGTGTTCACCCCATATTTGTCCCAAAGGGTTTAATGGAGGCCAGACAGGCCAACTAACTGATTAGGCTGCAAGATGGATGAATTAAGGCTGAGAAGAAAGCCCTAATTAGGGGAAGATCACCTAAGTGGGAACAAGTGGGGTTTCTCTAAAGTTAGGGAGCTGATAATAGAGAGAAGCTGCAGGGAAGTAGGCAGTAGTTACTTCCTGCAAGAAAGAGGAGTGTTTGGGGGATACAGAAGTAAATAGCCTATAGCAGGGGTCGGCAACTTTCGGCACGCGGCTCGCCAGGGTAAGCACCCTGGTGGGCCGGGCCAGTTTTATTTACCTGCTGACGCGGCAGGTTCGGCCGATCGCGGCCCCCACTGGCCGCGGTTCGCCGTCCCGGGCCAATGGGGGTGGTGAGAAGCGGCGCGGGCGAGCGATGTGCCTACCAAAGTCAGATGGGCCATGAAGGAGCATTGCCAATAGAGAGGATTGGTAAATGGCCCTATCCCACTCTGGAAATGCTATGTGCAAGGAAGCTAGTCTTATGCACTTGGAGGCTGAGTGAAGGAAATACACGACACAGGAAATTTGTGTATCTCATTGCTGTTTGAACTCTCATAGGGCCAGAAACACTCAATTGAAGTCAGAAATCTCCAGGGGTTACCCCTGGTCTGCCCTGAAAGACATTTTGAATTGACAGATCACTACAACTCTATCACTCGTAGGAGTAAGGTATAAACACAAATAAGTTGCAATGTTTGCTTGCCTTAACCTTTATATAACTCCCCCCCTCCCCGTTAATAAAACTTCTAGTTTATTACAGGATTGGCTACAGGCACTGTCTTTGGTACCTGGTCTAGGGTACCAGTTGATCTGGGGTAAGTGAATGGTCTCCTGAATATTTTGCAATTGTGACCATTTATCACTAAGTCCAGCTTGCTTGGGTTTCAAGATAGACAGGAGAGTCTAAGAGGACTGTCTGTGACTCCATGGTAAGACATGGTTACAGTGATCCAGGAGTTTACACTTGTCACGGGCTTGGTGAAATCTAATTAAAGAACATATCACCAGTTTGAAGTTTCTGCCCTGTTTTCTGACAGTCTGCCCTGAGGTAGGCACTCATGGTCTTGAGCCACTCCAGGCATTCACACTTTGTGAATGTGCTTATCCTTGAAGATGATTAGTGTTGGAAGAGACCTGAGGAGGTTGTTTTTCTTTGCTAATAAGTGTTTGGATATTTTAACTCCATGAGCAGCCTTTCTGAGTCCCCTTTCTTACACAAAGAGCCTTTTTACTCGTCTTAACTGAGAGAGTCCTTAGCAAATACATCCTTGACTGAGGTATATTCAGGGTCAAATAATCAGGTCTGTATAATGAGTTTTGGACAAGCTCTGGCCCGCAGGCTTGCATTAGATGACACATGTGCCCTTGATTTTTGAAGACTCAAATTAACTATAATATAGTACTAATTTTTGCAGATGGGAAATCTGAGGCAGAAAAAAATGAACAGCCTGATGCAAAACAGTGAGTAAGTGTAAGAGCCGAGCATAGAACCTTCCACTCCTAATTCTCAATTCCATGCAACAACTGATGTGTAATATTCCTTCTCCAATTAATAGAGTACCTTTTGTTATGCTGGTGTGTATAGTAGTTTCCTAATCTTCTTCTTTCCTAACTCTATTATGAATCAGACCCCATTGTGTTAGGTTCTGTACATATTTGTAATTCCAAGATAGTATGTTTCATGTGCAGTAATATGTTAAGGACAGACTATGGAATAATTCTGTTCTTCCTGTCTAAGATGGTAAAAAAGGATTGGCCTAGCTGATTTGGAAAATGTCTGAGGCACTGGAATTTGTAAAGCTCTAACTTTTGTAAAGAAGTAGAGGGCTGAAGAGAAATGACTTCAATAATAAATACAAGTCACTCCATTGGGTAGCAAATGGATTTTAGACCTTGACTGCTCCCAGGAGTTATAGAGCATACAATGTTATAATAGCAGCATTCTAGTGAATGAAACATAAATTCCTAGAACAAAGAATTAAAAAACTATTATGATCTGCCATGGAAATGTCCTGGTGAAAGTCATTTCACTTTTTTTGTCTAAAAAGGGAATAATGTAGAGTTAAGTTTTATCTCTATATTTATTTCACCTTGCTGGCTCATATTATTAAATCGTGTAACAAAAACAGTGTAATCAAACTGCTCAAAACATTATTTCAGTTTGTGTACATTGTTCTGCAAAGAAGTAGAAATCACCAGCAGGTAAGACTCCTAGACAATCTTAGGCAGGCCCTAAAATTGTCTATGGTTCTTACCTGCTGGTGCTTACTGGTTCACTTTACATTTTTTTTCAAATTTTAGACACTGAAGTGAAATGACTTTCACAAAGACACTTGCTTGACAGATAAGTGAGTTTTTTAATTCTTTGCCTCCATCACCCATCCAGAAATGCAAGAATTAAAACAGATTTACAAATTTTAAGGCCAGAAATGATTACTATGATCATCTAGTCTAATCACCTGCATAACACAAGCCATAGACTATCGCCCAGTAACTCTTGCACTGTGGGTCAGGGAATTTTCTCTACTGTAGAAGTGAACACTATCCAGCTCAACCTGTGAACTAGGGTGTATTTTTGAAAGACATTTATATTACACTGCTGATTAATGTATTGCTTTCTTGGTAATCTGTTCCAATGACTAATTGCCCTAATTGTTAAAAAGTTGAATAATCTTAGCCACATTAAGGGACCTCCATTTTCATGTGTTGAGTGATGAGAAATTCAGTTTCCCTGAGGAAAAGCCAAACACAAAATGTATTTGTCTAAATTCAGAAACAGTAACTTTAACTGAAAAACGTCTCCTTTATATCTTTGTGTTAATTACTGTAGTAGGGCGGCTGCCCCACTCCTGCAGAAAAGGCATTAAAAGCAGCCCTGGAGTGGGCTGCAGCAGGGGAAGGCTGGGCTGATTGGGGAAGGAGCCACAGCTGGGGCCATGCCCCAATCAGGCTGCGGCTGGCTCTATAAAAGGGCTGTGAGCCAGGAGCTCAAGGACATACTCTCTCTAGCTCCCTAAGAGAAAAGGACCTGGCTGCCTGGGAAGCTGAGAAGAGTACCTAGAGTGGAGCAGTGCTGGGGAAGGGCAGAGGGAGCTGGGGAGCTCCAGCCTAGCAAAGCCCAGGCTGAAGGCCGAGTTAAGGGCCCACAAGAGGGTACTAGGGCTGCAGAGGGGCAGCCCAGGAATAGGCAGAGGCAGCTGGTCCTAACCCCCTTGCCGATGACAAGTGGTTTACAGACTGCAGTCGGCCCCAGGGAGCAGGGGCTAGATGATGACTGGCAGTAGCCACTGAGGCAAGGTTGGTTTAGGGGGTTTGGGGTTCCCCAGGGAGGGGAGGCCCAGATTGGGAGTTACTGCTGGGGCAGACTTCAGGGCAAAGGGCACGGGTCCGGGAGGGACACAGGGGCCCGCGGCAGGCAAGACACCGGCCTGCAGAGGATGCTCTGGACTGGAAGAGCTAATTCCCAGGATGACCAGCAGGAGGCGCTGTGCTGGTGAATCGTCACCCTGTCACAGTGACCTTGTGGTCAATACAGCTTGTGCATATTGCTATATATCAGTATGGTACAATAGAAATTACAGGACACTTAAAGCCTCCAAGAGAGGAAGTATGTTGCCAGGAGGAAATATGTTGTCAGGAAGATTGTTGCAGTGAAATCCTGGCACCTAGGACATCAGTGGGAGTTTTGCCACTGACTTCAGCAAGGCCAGGATTTCACCACTGGCTCCCATCCCTGAATCAAACTCTGAATCACTGTTTGACTTCAGCTAAGTAACTTAACCTTTTGTTTCTTATCTGTGAAATAGTAATTCACCTACCTTTCAAGGCCATTATGAGGCTTAATATACTAAAAGTGAAGTGTTGTGATAATTAAGGAAAAGTCTTCAGTCCTTTCAGCTACGAGAAGTACTTGAACTCTTAATCAATTCTGGAAAAAATCATTCCTTGGTTGCCTGATGTTTTTCTCCCTCCCGTTCTTCATCTTTGATAGGTGGAAATGTCTTTGCAACATTTTTAAGCCAGTGGGGATAAACAGAATTTACAGTAGAACTTAGCCAGTTACGTTAAATTCTTCTGTTCCTTTTTCAAGTAGTCATTCTTTAACAAATTGTAACTATTCAATGCTTTCAGTGCCTCAAGAAATAAGGAAGAACTAAATCTAAGTGAAGTAGCTAGAATTATGTTTGTTAGATAATGCTTATATTTTAAAGAAGACTGAGTCATTTAGTGTAACTGAGTAGGTTACTATAAATCTAGGAACAAAGAATGTAGGCTATCTTTACATGATGGGGGACTCTACCCTGTGAAAAAGATTTGGGGGTCATGGTGAATAATTTGAGCTGAATATGAGCTCCCAATGTGTTGCTGTGGCCAAAAAAGCTAATCCAGTCTTGGGATGTATAAATGAGAATTTCACACAGGAGTAGAGGTAATTTTACGGCTGTATTTGGCAGTGGTATGAATGCTGCTGGAATATTGTGTCCAGTTCTTGAATTGTGGAGACCAGAAGGATATGGATAAATTGGAGAGGTTTCAGAGAAGAGCCACATCAGTGATTAGAGGATTGGAACACATCTTAGAGCTCAAAGTCTATCTCTATATCTATTTAGCTTAATAAAGAAAAGATTAAGGGGTGACTTGATTATAATCTAGAAATAGCTACAGGGGGAACAAATATTTAAAAATGGCTCTTCGGTCTAGCAGAGAAAGGTATAACGCAAGCCAATGGCTGGAAGTTGAAACTAAACGAATTGAGACTGGAAATAAGGCATACATTTTTGACAGTGAGAATAATTAACCACTGGAACAATTTACCAAGCATCGTGGTGGATTCTCAAGCACTGATAATTTCTAAATCAAGAGTGGATGTTTTTCTGAAAGTTATGCTCTAGGAATTATTTTGGGGAAGTTCCATAAGGCCTGTGTTTATATGGGAGGTCAGACTAGATAATCAAAATGGTCCCCTCTGGCATTGGAATCTATGAATTATTGTATAGAGTGTAAACTCAAACAAATTGTTTTGTTAATAACCTGTTCTGGGAAATTATACTGAACCTGCTATATTGATATTGGTAATATGCTACAGCTGTAGTTAAGGAGTTTTATGCTATTAGTATTCAGTAAGAAGAATAAAGGCATTGTGGTCTGGTTCCTTTATCAAGTTAAAAGGATACCACTAAATGTGTTTACCTTTTGTGAAGTTGGAAATACAGGAGAATGAAGGCCCCCAGTTTAAAGTGCAGCAGCTATATCTCCAATCTCTCTCATGCCTTCTGTGTTTGCAGAAAAAATCCTGCTGCTGAGGCTGAAAGGGTTTGTCCTCGGGAATAAATGGCAAAGTGCAGCCCTGAACCTGTAAATACTTACACACATTTGTGAGATTTCTTTAAAAAAAAAATCTCTGAAGGATAAGACTGGCAGGAAAAGGAGAACTGCACGTGTATTGCAATTTTTCTAGACACTTCATCTATGTACTTAGTTGTACACAGTAACAGAACTGTGTAATGTATTTATCGATTGGGTAGTTTAGCCATCTATTTGTTTTGCAGTCCAAAATTGAAAGTGGAAGGGAAGAGAGTAAATAGTCTTCAAATAGCTATGTCTCTCTATACAACAATCAAGCCTTCTACAATGTATATGTATACCTGGACTTCAACAATTTCCACCCCACCATCAACCTCAGCCTGGACCAGTCCACACAAGAGATCCACTTCCTGGACACTACAGTACAAATAAGTGATGGTCACATAAACACCACCCTATACTGGAAACCTACTGACCACTATACGTACCTACATGCCTCCAGCTTCCATCCAAGACACATCATACGATCCATTGTCTACAGCCAAGCCCTAAGATACAACCGAATTTGCTCCAACCCCTCAGACAGAGACAAACACCTACAAGATCTTTATCAAGCATTCGTAAAACTACAATACCCACCTGGGGAAGTGAGGAAACAGATTGACAGAGCAAGACGGGTACCCAGAAATCACCTACTACAGGACAGGCCCAACAAGGACAATAACAGAACACCACTGGCCATCACATACAGCCCCCAGCTAAAACCTCTCCAGCGCATTATCCATGATCTACAACCTATCCTGGAAAATGATCCCTCACTCTCACAGACCTTGGGAGGCAGGCCAGTCCTCGCTTACAGACAACCCCCCAACCTGAAGCAAATACTCACCAGCAACTACACATCACACCACAGAAACACCAACCCAGGAACCTATCCCTGTAGCAAACCTCGTTGCCTACTCTGTCCCCATATCTACTCTGGCAACAGCATCAGAGGACCCAACCACATCAGCCACACCATCAGGGGCTCATTCACCTGCACATCCACTAATGTCATATATGCCATCATGTGCCAGCAATGCCCCTCTGCCATGTACATTGGCCAAACCGGACAGTCCCTCCGCAAAAGAATAAATGGACACAAATCGGACATCAGGAATGGTAACATACACAAGCCAGTAAGTGAACACTTCAATCTCCCTGGTCATTCTATCACAGATTTAAAAGTCACTGTCATTGAACAAAAAAACTTCAGAAACAGACTTCAAAGAGAAACAGCAGAACTAAAATTCATTTGCAAATTCAACACCATTAATCTGGGCTTGAATAGGGACTGGGAGTGGCTGGCTCACTACAGAAGCAGTATATAATGCCTGCATCTGTAACTTTCACTCTATGCATCCGAAGAAGTGAGGTTTTTACTCACGAAAGCTTATGCCCAAATAAATCTGTTAGTCTTTAAGGTGCCACCAGACTCTTTGTTGTTTTTGTAGATACAGACTAACACGGCTACCCCCTGATACTTTACAATGTATATGTGACTCCATATGCACAAGCTTCATGGTCAATAGTGGAAATGGAACCTGTACTATCAACACCAAATACTCATACCATCTGAGCTAATGTAGTAATTTATTACTAAGCCGCAGCATCTCTTCTTTAGTTCAGGCCAACCACTATGGGATTGTCTAAAGAAATTATTGTGTGTTAAAATTCACTGTGGTGGATTGTCTACAAAAGTAGTAATATGTCTTCTCCAAAGTACTGTTCTCTTCAGTTCTGTCACTGAAGGGGAACATTATGCCTTTGACACTAGACTGATTTACCATCTTACTGAGGCCATAAGGCTATATTGAGGAGAGCTGATCAAAAATTTTCCATGACTTTTTGTCCAAACGTGGCCTCTTCTTAAATTGAATTTTGAGGAAAAATTGGCAATTATGATTTTTTTCACTTCATGAAATGTCCATACTTTTCACCAAAACGTTCTCCTAAATAGTTCTCAAATTATCAGACTTTCAGTAAAACATTTCTGTAATGTCCTGTTTAAAAAAATTCTCTAAATATTGTTTCTAGAGTTGGTTTCAAAGATTGTTTAATGAAACCGAAGAGCATTACAAAGAATGACTGACAAAATGGATGACAAAAACAGAAGTTTCCTCTGCAGTAGCAGTGCAGTATGTCTTATGTGGAAGTTTCTGCTTTTGAAATGGCTTCTTCATAAGAAGCTGATTGTCTTAAAGAAAAAAACACTCACTGTCATAGGCAACCAAGAGATACTCTGACTTTTTTATGCAAGAAGTTCAATAGGGCATTTTTGTCGGGTTTCTTTGCTAGCAGATAGAATAATCTACCATGAGCAGATGGGAGTGCATCTGCAAGCTATTCATATTAGTGCAGATGTTCTATATTGTGTTCATATATGTGAGAAATATTAATGTAAGGAGCTCTGCTTAATCGAGTTATCACTTCAAGCTAATGTCTATAACTGTCAAGCTTGTTTTATTTGCAGAAAGTCTGGCTTCTACCCCCCCCCCCCAAAAAAAAAAAAAAAAAACCCTGATCATTGACTTTATTTTTTTAACCTCGCAGGAGGGAACTGAGGGCAAATGAGTGTAAGGTGAATACACATACAGAACCAAGTTATGCAGAGTAACGTAATAAAGAAGACAAGAAACTTAAGTGCAAAATTTAGGGTTAAACTCAACTCTTACAAACTATGGAAAAAATAGACTTTAAGGTCAGAAGGGACCATTATGATCATCTAGTCTGACCTCCCGCATGATGCAGGCCACAAAGCCGTCCCAACCCCTTTCCCTTGACTCTGCTGTTGAAGTCCCCAAATCCTGTGGTTTAGAGACTTCAAGCAGCAGAGAATCCTCCAGCTAGCGTATAACTATAAGGCCTATAGTTGTTAGAAATGAATTTGTTTAAATGATGACTAGGCAACTTTATACCACCATTCACTGTTTAGTATTAACTATTATCCTTAAGTGGCTTACAAAGATCTGGTGTCTAACCAAGCCGTATTCTCTTCAGATTGAGCCAGAGTTGGGTATCGTAAATTCTTTCATAGGTTGGACCACATCTTAGTAGAGACAGGTTTTAGGAACTTCTTATTTACAATGACCTAGACCATCTGCCCTTCCACTCACAATTACATGACACCTGTTACTTTTCTATATGCCAGCTGCTGTGATTGTAACACTAGGGAAGTGTGCATGTATTTTTGTGATAAGTGTTTCTTGTTCCTTTTGGAGGGGGTGCTGATCTCACTAGGTAACATCTTCTAAAGCACCTAAGTCCCATTTCAAAGTCAATGGAAAGGCACTTTAGGCACTTTTGGAAAATTTTATCCGCTGCCTAGCTTTGCTCAGCGCTCTCTCTCTCTCTCTCTCCTCCATCTGTTCTGTTCCTCTGCCTTTCATGTGTATCACTGTGTCTTGGTCCTCTTCCTCTGTACGTTTCCATGCTCTGTATTTCCCGTCTCCTCTGGATATGCTGTCCAGCTACCTAGTCCTCATCTCCACCCGTTCCCATGCACGTACTTCCTGGTGGCCTTATGCTCTAGGGATTCCTGTTACTGGCAGCTCCAGTCTCTTCAGCAGGTCCGGCTCCAGGCACCAGCCCAGCAAGCAGGTGCTTGGGGCAGCCAAGGGGAAGGGGCGGCACGTCAGGCTGTTCGGTGGCAATTCTGCGGCGGGGCCCTCTCGGAGGGAAGCACCTTCCGCCGAAGAAGAAAGCGGCGCGGTGGAGCTGCTGCTGGAGTGCCGCCGATTACGGCTCCTCCCCCCTCCCCCCCGCTGCTTGGGGTGACAAAAACCCTGGAGCCAGTCCTGCTTTTCAGCAGCTTGCGTCTCCAAGGATGGCTTCTGTATCCTTGTCTGCTGTAGAATTTACTAGGTGCTCCCCTCTACATGTTGCCCAGCAGCTTTTAGTAGTTTCCTGGCTTTTTCTCTGCAAAGAGCCAGCACCACATGGCCAGCCAGTTCGCCTCAGTCCACACACAATGTTTTGCAGACCGCAGTTTAGCAACTCCAGCAATGGAGTGTTTTCGGTCTCAACTCGGGCTCTTTGCTCAGCCTGTGTTGGTTGTTGCCAAAGATCTGGAGGAAGGTTAGAATATCCTGATACTCTCTTCACAGCACTAAGGGCTCTGTAAGCCCCTCTCATTTTTATTCTAGGAAGATGACAAGAACAATGTTAAAATGGAGTTAAAGTTGAGAGCTATGTGTTGATAGCTGAAGAGTAAAAGATGTTCTTTCATTGTTGTAATATGTTCTCAGTACTAATTTTATCTTATATCAATATGCTTGCTTAGAATGAGCTGTGTGGTAACTTATAACTGCAGGCAATACGCTAGTCATAGATATCGGCATGAAGACAAAACAGAAACTGGCCTTTTAGGCAGTCTTGCTTGGTGGAATATCAGAGTGTGGATCAGGAAGCTGTGCAGCCTTAAAACCCAGAGTTAGGAAGGAGTGAGATGTGGGTCAGTGCCCAAAAATGGTGATGGCTGGGAGCTGGAATCCTTTAAGAAGGTGCCCTTGAGGGACCATGGATGGGGAATACAAGTGCAGTTATCCTGAAACTCTGACAGATTGCATTATCCTTCTATTATTGAAGGGGAAACCAAGGTGCTTCAATTGAGTTACTGTAGAGATAAACCTAATCCAGTGAGACTAAGGGCTTGTCTACACTGCAAAGTTGTCAACAAAACTTTTTTTGTTTTTCACGGGTACTTAAAAAAAGCTCCCCCCGCAAAAGACAAAAGTTTTGCCGACACAAGTTGCAGCGTGAACGCAACTTTGTCATTGGCAGCAGCGTGCTCCTGCTCACAAAGCTAACAGCACTCGCGGGGCTGGAAGCTTTTTTGTTGGCAAAAGTGCCAACAAAGTACCTAAAAAGAGCGTTTACACGCTGACTTTTAGCGACGACACAGCCTTGTCATTAAAAGCTGAGTGGTGTAGACAAGCCCTAAATCATTTGCCAGAGGACACGGTAATTGAATGGTTTAGGTATGGGACTGGGAGTCACGTTTCTGACAAGAATATACTTTTGCATAGCAAGAGCTCAAAAAGGCTGAACCCATTTTGCTGAAACTGTCCCAAAATCTTCCTTTGCCTGAGGTCAGGTAATGCATAATTCAAAAACTGACGTAATCCAAAAGAGCTAGTTTGTCAAAACCACAAGCAACTGAAAAAGGGGATTGCTATTTATTTTGCAGGGCTTAAAAGTGTTCTATGTGCTCAAGGGCCATATAATTAGACAGTTCCCTGCCTCAGTGTTTATCTAAGGCCTTCAATCTGGAGTACAATGTGAGGGTAGCTGCCTTTGCTTGCACACACTCCTATTGACTTCAGAGGGGCTCTATACAGGCAGATCACCCACACATTGTAAACCATATGATCCAGGGCTAGGCAGACAAAAGAGACAAGGGATGGAGGAAGGGAACTAAACACACAGACAAGGGATTGAACTAGTGTCTGCCAGGCCTTATTTGTTGTCTGTGCTCCAGTGACAGAATTTGCATGTGTAAAACTAACTCCCTCACATGCAGCTTTTAGTGCATGCAAAGTGTGGAGGGGGGTTGGGAAGGGGTGGGGAGGGCTTGCTTGGATGCAAACTTGCATTCATACAGGTGAATGCCACCTGATGAAGACGGCCCTTTCCATTATATATAGCGTGAATTATTATTTTCTTGTGTAAATTTTCATATGAATAGAAGTAACATACTCTTTTTAATGGAAAAACATTTCTTACAGCAGTCAGAGTCATTTTCTAGCAAAAAGCCAATAGGTTTAACCATTCTGCCTTAATGTTCTTTTGCATGACATTTGTGGTGGTTTTTTTTTTCCCTTTATTAAAGGTTCCAAAATAATTTCAAACATAAAAATCTTTAAAGAGTCTTCCATCTGTGGTGGTGCGGGAAATGGGGTGGTTTTGTTTTTAAAAAAGGCTCTTATCTCCTGTATTTCAGCAGCAGTTAAAGTAGATTAATTGTTAGCTCACAGTGTACTTTACAGGGGATTTTCTAAAATGTCTTCTATATTTTCCTCCAGTTCCATTATGTTAATTTCTACACTTCAAAGCGAGAAGCTCAGTCTTTTGCGGCGTTTGTGATGCCAGTGAGACAGGCCAAAAGTCACACCATGTAGTATCAGACAGAATCATGAAGGCTACCCTAAAATAGCACTTGGTCAGAAATCTTGTCATCAATTTTGAATGACATTTCTGCCAGAGAGACTGAGGATCACATTGACTCCCTTGTTGAAGGTTCTATTGACTTGGTTTGTCACAGGCTGCTCAACTTATTATGCAGTGGAGCATATTTGAAAGGCTCTTCATCTAAGCTACGATATATTATTAAAAAATGTCAAACCTGTTTTGCTGTTGCTGGATTCTAAATGATTCAGGTTGAACTCCTAACATGTACACAGAATCATCTCTCACTAATTTCCTTAAATTATGTATTTCCTCACCATCTGCGAGAGAATTCAGTAGGCAACTTTATTTTTTTTCCCTGTCCAGCATTTTTCTATTTCCCCTCACTTGTTAACTGCACAGTCAGTTTGGAAACATTTTTCCACAGGCCAGCATTTGGTAAGTATAATCTTGGCTCAGCAGGCAATGATGCTGAAAATATTGCTAGGTATCTGACTGTGCCTCACTGATTTAACAAAGCAATATGTGAAAGCATGTGGACAGTTCATTCTTGTAGTTTAGTTTAAAAAAAAAAATCAGCATCTACCAATAGTTACTCCAGTATTTCAAATACCATGGTGTAGTACGTTGCTGCAATTGGAATGCTAAGTAAACCTGTTGTATCAAGCACCCCTGGGATAGAATCAAACCTGTAGACTCCGCACTGTGTAGGAGCCCAAAAAGGAATTGGGACTCAGTATGACAAGTCTTTCCCTGGTTACCCTTTGCTTATGTGGGAATGTAACTTACTGCAGCTTACTTTGCCCCTTGGGTAAGTCAGTTCCATTGACTGGCAAAGTGAGGGGAAGAGCTATAGCTCCCCTCTACTCCCCATCCTTCTGTGCCCAAGTGCATTTTAGAGTCCAGGAGAGAGACAGGTGGTACATGAGCATCTTTGTTCTCACACCTTGAAACCCTGTGCTGTGCACAGTTGGGCTGCTGATCAGAATCTGGCTTTGTGTTCCGCTGCACAGTATCCTGTTCACTCCTTTATCCCAAACAATTATACACCGTAAGATATCCCTCTTCCCTTTTGGGGTAGGAAATTCTCATGGATTACACTTTAGATTAACATGTATGTTTGAATCTCCCATAACTCCTCAGTTCTTTACTTAGGAATAACCGACAGTGAATTGAAACACTACTAATTCTCAGAACCATCCTGTCCCATAATGAAACAAAGCCCATTCTGATTTTACCTCACTGATTTAAATATGGCTGGTATCAACCATCATAATGGCAAATCCCAAAGGGATATGGCCTCTTTGAAGCTCGAGTGCCCCCCTGGCTCACTCTCTGGCTAGGCCTTTGAGATAGACAAAAGGAATATAGGGTCAGACTATCACTGACAATCTTATTATGCCACCAAAGCTTTGGGCGCCTGCTCAATTGCCAGTTGTGTAGCAGCATTTTTTTGGTACACATGCTTCAGAATTCATTGGTCTCCATTCTGATAATATGTCCATACCAAGAAAGCTGCTAAAACTGAACTAGTGCTGATGGAGACAATTGTTGGGTTCAGCTTCGAATATTCTTCTTTCTGATCTTTTCCTCCCCGTTGATATGAAGTAGCTGATGAACATGCTGAGAACTGAAAATGTCAATCCAATGTTCTTCAACCTTCCTCAGCACCCACACTTCACTACTGTACAATAGTGTTCGTATAACCTCCACGGCGGGTCCATTATGTTCCCGATGTGAAGGTGTTGACACTGAAGTCAACTACCTGTTACAGTCTGGTCAGTTGTCCTTGTAGCTGAAACAGCAGAGTTTTTCTGCTGTGAGGTGAAAATGATCAATGAAACTGTGATGGGGGTTAATTAGATAAGGGTTAACTGGACGAGAACAGGAGGAGCCTGTATAAAGCTCAGAACAGCTGGGGCTGCAGGGAAGCAGTCTGCAGTCCTTCCCTGGGAGAAGGGAGATGTTGGGGGGAGCTATAGAGGCAAGTAGCCTACAGTTACTCCCTGGGAGGAGGGAGTTGTGCAACCAGCAAACCTGGGGTGGGGGGCAGGGTCAAAAAGGTAGGAGAAAGGTCAGGGGAAAATCAACAAGGCATAGGATAGTACAGACCTTGGCTGCTGTTCAGAGGGCCAAGTCGCAAAGAGGAAACTGCAGCTCCTGGAGCGAGAGAGGACAATGGGTGGAGAGACGGCCAGAAGAGAGTGTAGCAGCTGGAAGGAGCCAAAGAGGTCAGGAGGAGGTGAGTGGACCCAGTGACAGAAACCTTGCCAAAGGACCATTCCAGTAACCTGTGTGATGGTGCCAAACTTAATATTAGTGCCTGGAGTTTTCTAAAATTGTCCAAAATAGCTAAAGCCCCACCCCTCCTCATCAAGCAATTGGAAATCCTGAATGTTGGTAGCTGTGCTTTATCTGCAGTTAGCTGGCCAGGAAGCAGTCTCCGCAATTATACCTAATATCAATTAGGCTTTGCACTTCTATAGTATCTTATAGCTTTGGGATGCAAAATGTCTTGGAAATATGAACAACTTAAGCACCTGAATACACTGTGAACAAATTTTTAGTGTGAGAGACTGAGGCACAAAGAAGTTAACTGACTTGCTCAAGGCCCTACAGCAAGTCAGTAGAACCACAGCTAGAGAACACATGACTTGACACCTTGAAACCACTCTCCAGCAACCAAATGTTATTGCCATCTAAGGGCTCAAAAACAATTCAGGTAAAATTGTTTCAATGTGGCAGTTTCATCTGGAAATAATTATTGCTATTGTTACTTCTAGAGTGGTAGCAGCTAACAACCTCACACAGGAACTAGAACCCGAGTGAAGAAAAACACAAGATTGGTAGACATTTAAGGCCAGAAGGCACCAGGCTATAATGATCAGGTAATCTGACTTTGTGCATATACCACTTATTCCCACCTGAAACCCATAACCTCTGGATGAGGTAAAGAATTCCCTGCTATAGAGAGCATGCCACCTGGGATTTAAACAATATGCAACAGTGAACAGATGTATAAACTGGATAAGGGAGGCTAGGGTGACTGTAGAGAAAGCTATAGTTGCATTAGTAATAACATTCTAGTTTTTAACTTATGCCAGATGGTGGTTGTGTGTGTGGTTTTTTTTAAAGTCCATTAAGAAACTGACTCTAAAGCAAATTTCAGTTGACAGCTTTGCAAATTCTATTGATTCCATCTTGCAAATTCCACCCAAGGAACGTATACTGTAGTAATCACTTACTGTATTTCAGCAGTGGGGGGGAAAATCCAAAGGAATGATAGTTTCATCAGATTTACTCAAACACTAAGAGTTTGACTCTCTCACAGCTATTTGTGCTGAGCAGAACCATTCTCTAAACAATCTCCCTGAAGTAAATACTCTTGTTCATGGAGTAAGAGGCTACTCTGAGTTAATAAGAGTGGCAGAATCTGGCCCTAAGCCCATTATCTCCACTAATGCACAAAGGCAGCTAGAATGAAAAACAAGGATGAAAATTAAACATTTAAGTTGTTACATGAAAATGAGCTTGGACTATAGGAAGCAGGGAGCAGCTTCTTAACTCAAATAAATATATGCTAGCCATTAGGTCATAAAATAAGAATACTATCAAGGTATGAGCATAGCCACTTGTGAATTTATACATCTTGACAAGGTCTCCGATAGGAAAATTCTATGCAAATTTGCTCAGTCTCTCTCAATTAAAAGTCACATCAAGTCCCACAAATATAAAGCATTCACACCCTCCTAAGCTGTATAGAGGAAAAACAAAACTGCAAAAATAAAGATATTGTTCCTTGGAAAATAACCTTGTCAGATTTCTGTTCTGATCTTTCTAAAAGAAACAGAAATGGCTTGTGGAGGTGGCATTCAGAGATCCTGAAACCTCCAAAATTAGAGAATTGGAGAGTTCAGCATCTTATCTAAATCCCTTACAGCAATTCACATGACTGCTACACCAAACTGACTCTCCCCTTCGAAGTACTTTTCCTTGTTCCTGACCCCATTCCCTAGTCAGATCTTCCTGGAGGGGGCTCTCAGGGATTATTAGCTGAATATTGTGCGCCCTCCCCCCCCCCACACACACACTAATACCACTACCCTAATTCTATGGGATACCAGAGTCTAAACTCCACCCTCTGACGATCAGGATCTACACACCCCAACAGGAGGCCAGAAGATTTAAACACCAAAAATGACCAGTTGAACTCACTGATTATATACTGTTGTACTAGAAAAGTATATTGGGTAAAGTCCTACATGAAAGTTTGTAATGTCCTGAACTTGATGGTCATTATGAGATATCGATGCAGACTGGAGTTACGAATCTACCTGAACTACAATTTCAGCTAGGTCTCCAAAGCCAGGTGTTTAATGAAACCAGCTCCAAGTACCAACCTATTATCCAACCAGGAAGAGACAATGGTGGACTATTAGAATTAATGGAAAAGCATTGAGACAACCCATCTCACAAGTTAAGAGGGGCTTTCCACACTCTGACTAAACATGAGTCACCACAGACCAAGGAGGAAAAAATGGAAAAGCCTTTAAAAAGAGAAGCTTGTGTCTCAAATTTGGTGTCTAGAAGCTGAGGAACACTCACTTAGCAGGTGCTATCCAAGAAACACTTGATTTGGCCAGTGGCCAGAGCGGACTTTGGGGAACTGTTCAAAGGCAATGGGTAATTTTGTATTAGCACAGGGATTATAAGTGTTACTCCTGAGCGCATACTGTGCCAAAAAAAAAAAAAAAATTCTCCACCCATTTAAAAAGTATGCACATTTTATTTGTCAAATAAAAGTGGGGGCTCAGGGGTAAAGGATAATGGGACGTTGCAGGGGGTCCAGGTGAAGGTGTTTGGGGGTCTGAATGTGGGGGGATAGAGCTCAGCAACAGGGGCTGGATGTGGAGGGCTCAGTGGGGTTGGAATCCAGATGCAGCTGGTTGGGGCTCGGTAGGATAGGAATCTAGGTGCAGATGGCTCATCATGGTGGTCCAGGTGCAGGGGGAGTGGGGCTTGTCAGGGGCATTATGGGTGCAGGGGAGGGGTGAGGCTTTGCGGAAGGGTCTGGGTGTGAGGGAGTCTGGATGCACAGGGGTTGGACAGATGGGGGAGCAGCTCCCTGTCAGTGATGCCTTCCCCTGCAGCTGAGGAGCAATGGGTGCAGGAAGTGTGGGTAAGAGGTTGCAGAGTTTCCTACAGACAGGGGAGACATCTGGGGGTGGGTCTGACCTGTCCCCGGATGCTTTGCAGGGGAAGAGTAAGTCCCATCCTTCTGCACCCAACCAGGACTAGCAGCTGATCCCAGTGCAAGGTAGGAGTCACCAGCTGTGTCTTCCCCAGTCCTGCCCCCACCCCATGGTGATTTACTTCTCTGCCAGCTGCCCTGGGCACCTGAAACATACTCCTGGGGAAGGTCGCATGGCTGCATTTGTGGCTTCCCTTTGCTTCTCCATCAGAGAGTCATTTTTCTGCGGGGAAACGAAATCTGTGGGGGACATAAATTCTGCACATGAGCAGTGGCACAGAATTCCCCCAGGAGTAAGGTGTAACACCTGGAGGTTGTGTCTTTATGTTTATATTGTGTGTGTGTGTGTATAGGTATGTATGTGTATATGTATGTATGTGTATATATATAACTTAGATGTTTGCTTTCCCTTACTATTTCTATTGAATCCGTGTGGTGGGGTTTTTTTTTTCTGTTAAATAAGTCTTTTTGCTATTTTTTTACCCCAAGCAGATCTCTGTGATACAAACTGTGTGGGGTGCACGTATGTATAAATAAGCTGGTATCTATGGGACTGGTTTCATGCCTTTGGGGGGTGATGAACCGGGGGAGGGGGAGGGGGAGAAGTCTCAGTGGCTGGTAGTTAAGAACTCTGTATCGATGAACTTGAGGAGACTCGGGACTTGAAGGGCTGTTGGGGTCACCATAAAAGAAGTAAGTAAGCTGCTGGAAGCCAGAGTGAGACCTTGCACTTGTAGACAGGCTACTGGTGTCAGGGGTCTGTACTGAAGCTGCACAGCATAAAGGCACCAAAGGTTACAAGGCAGGCATTGACAGAACCCCTTACTTGTCTGGGTGATCCCCAAAATGTCACTCACACATGCAGCAGCAAGCACGAGGCTAGCTATGTCTCAACATTTCCACCTATCTGCTTGGGAATGGGACAATGGTAGCCCCACCATCCATGTCTCTCCCCACAGATGCTGGTGGAGTGAAGCAGTCAGATGCCCCAACATCAGAAAGTGGTGAAAGGGAGTAAAAAGAATAATGATGATCTCTAATGGTGAGTGAATGAGGTGTGTCTTGAGGGGGAGGGGAGAGAGCCTAGGTGGGGTGGGATGTTGGTTGGACCCAAGGGCAGGATAGCTTCTAGAATAGCAATATCTACCCCATCCTCAAACCTTAGCTATTGTATTAAGATTGGATCCAACACGGAGTTGTTGTTCAGATCTGTATCCTCGCCTCTTACCCTGATTTCAGAAAAGAGCATATCCAGATTCAGTTCCCCTTCTAGACAGAAAGAATGATCAGGTTAGATATCTGCATGAAGGGCAAAAATGTCTGCTATGCAAATTAACCCATGGGTACTCTCTCATTATATTGGGGCTCACTATGGTCTCTTGATCAAAAGGTGGTGGAGCATATATGATTTGAAGTCACATCTGATGCTAACACTAAAGCTCATCACTGAAGGGGCATTTCATTCTTAGTTTATTTTATGGATGAAATGAACAGAGGTCCCATCTGCTTTCTTCAGGTGGATGCTGAGGTGAAAGTTAAATTCTTCAAGTTTGGGTTATGAGGTGGGTCTAGAGCTGGGCAGGAAACTCCTTTCCCATCCTATGAAAGTTATATCCATTCTGCATCAGGATGAAACAGACTACTTGAAGTTTGGAGGAAGAGACTTCTTCCCAACCTAGAATACCCAATATGTTGGGCATTCACCTACAAATGGGGAGGCTAATTGATTGAGAACAGGGACTTGAACCTGGATATCCCCTGTCCAAGGTGAGTGTCCTAACCACTGGACTATTTTGAGGACTCTCAAACTGTTCTATCCTAGACCTGTGAAACCTTTCTCCACTAAACTTTCATTGAAACAGAATGTTCCCTCAAGAAGCTGATTGCTGAGCTAGAAGATAGTATGAGTGCCTTTTTCAGTGTGGTAATGAAATTTCACTTTCCTTGTCTTGAGAAGGCATTAAGAAATCTATTTGAGATTCCTCTAGTGGCTCTGCCTTCCCTAGTTTAATTATTACTTTTCTCCGCCCTCTTTTTAAGCTGCTTCATTAAGTCAAAATCAGACACAGGGTTTGAGATACAATGGGTAATATAGAAAATACTCATGAGTGGCTGCAGCTGGAAAACTTCCTCTTTTTTTGTGTCCTCCAGTACACTCCCAGCTTTTCCTTGCAAAGCACTTGACCAGGACTCCTAGAATTCTTGGATCCCACATGATGGGCACCAATATAGGAGCCTAGAATGATAATTAATGAGGTCTGTGAGGTCTGTTGCATATGAACAATAATATGAGGGATAACAGTTGCTGACTTTTGCTTTGTAGCTTACAGCTAAAGCTGTGAATTTTCTAGATAGAATGTAAAAGCTGGAAAGCACATAATGATTTATTACTTTCATTACTAGGAATAAAGATGGCACTAAAGTTGTGCATGTATTTGGAATAGGTATTTTTGGTTAATAGGCATACATTCAAAAGAGAGGACTATATATACAAAACAAACAGGACACAAAAAATCAAATGTACTCTTAATATTGGCTTTTCATGACCTTTACTGATTCAAGTGCATGGCTCTTTAGTCTCTATCTTCAATAGAGTAAAACATGAAACACAATGGCTTGTGTGAATGGTGCTTAATGGTTTAGATTAGAAATTGCGAGAAGTTGTATGGTTTATATAAAGCGATAGCAGATGGTTAGGTGTGAACAGAATTGCTTGATATAAAAATAAACTGTTTTTCACATACTGTAGAGAGTATACAAACTATATTGCTTTGAATAAGCAATGGCTTCCATGAAAACAGATGTTTTGTAATTTACAAAGATTACACACACGGAATGGTAAAATAAGTGTATACTTGCCAAACTATTGTGAAATATATATACTTGTGCATGAATTCAGTTTTATTACTCATTCATATAGGACAACCATGCACAAAGTATATCTAGTTTATATATTTTTAATCACCATGTAGTGGCCATTAGTAAGGAATTTTGGAATTACTTTTATTTTTTTCAAAGCAAATTTAAGAGGGATAGGGCATAAATTTTTCTTTAATGGTTACTTTAGTATATTACAGAACATGGGATTTAAGCAGATTTAATGCTGTATTATGTATATTCTAGTAAGATATGTAGGTCCCAGCCAAGATGAGGACGCCATTTTGCTAGTATTGAACGTGCACACAGTAAAATACAGTTGTGCTTTAACATTATACACTGTGAGTATTCCCACTGAATGCAATGGGACTACTCACATACTTGCATTTAAAGTACTTGGTTAAGTACCTTTCTGAATCAGGGCCTTAATTTGTAAGCTCTTCAAGGCAGGGACTGTCTTTTGTTGTGTGTTTATACAGCACATAAAACAATGCAGCTTGGATCCCTAATTGGAGCTTCTAGATACTATTTCAATACAAATAATTAATAATATCTGCACATCTCCCATACGCTCTCTATTTTTTATTTATTTATTTTTGTTTTACAGAAATGCTGTATTGAAAAGACCTGTATTGCTCTTGAAAAATAGTTCGAGAGAGTTGGCAGCTTCTCAGAGACATTATTAAGGGCACTGCCTAGGAAAGATAAGAAGTATGGCAAGACACAACCCTGGCTTAACCAGGAAATTTTCAATGATCTGAAACTCAAGTGTCCTACAAAAGGTGAAAACTAGGTCATATTACAAAGGATGAATATAAACAACAACACACTATAGGGACAAAATTAGAAAGGACAAGGCACAAAATGAGATTTAATTAGAGACAAAGGGCAACAAGAAAACATTCTAGAAATACATTGGAAGCAAGAGGATGACCAAGGACAGGGTAGGCCCATTACTCAATTGGGGAGGGGAGAGAAACAATATAACAGAAAATGTAGAAAGGGCAGCAGTGCTAAATGACTTCTTTTCCCCCCACCAACAAGTTTAGTAGCAATTCAATGTCTAACATAGTGAACACTAGTGAAAATGAGAGAGGATCTGAGGCTAAAATAGGAAAAGAAGAAGTTAAAAATTATTTAGACAAATTAGATGTCTTCAATTTGCCAGGGCCTGATTAAATGCATCCTAGAATATTCAAGGAGCTAATTGAGGAGATATCTGAGCCATTAGCAATTCTTTTGAAAAGTCATGGAAGACAGGAGATATTCCAGAGAACTGAAAAATGGCACTATACTTGCCCATCTATAAAAGGGGAATAAGGACAACCTAAGGGTTTATAGACCAGCCAGCTTAACTTCAGTACCCAGAAAGATAATGGAGCAAATAATTAAGCAATCAATTTGCAAACACCTAGAAGATAATAAGGTGATAAGTAACAGTCAGTATGGATTTGCCAAGAGCCTAACAGCTTGCGTGTTTTGTTTGTTTGGTTGGTTGGGGTTTTTTTGGACAGGCTAACAAGCCTTGTGGATAGGAGGAAAACATTAGATGTGGTATATCTTGACTTTAGTAAGGCTTTTGATACTGTCTCGCATGACCTTCTCATAAACAAACTATGGAAATGCAACCTAGATGGAGCTAGTGTAAGGTGGGTCAATAACTAATTGGAAAACCATTTCCAAAGAGTAGCTATCAATGGTTCACAGTCAAGCTGGAAGGGCATAACGAGTGGGGTCCCACAGGGATTGGTCCTGGGTCAAATATTATTAAATATCTTCATCAATGATTTAGATAATGGCATAGAAAGTACACTTATAAAGTTCATGGATGATACCAATCTGGAAGGGGTTACAACTGCTTTGAGGATAGGCTTTAAAATTAAAAATGATCTGGACAAACTGGAGAAATGGTCTGAAATAAACAGGATGAAATTCAATAAGGACAAATGCCAACAACTCCACTTAGGAAGGAACAATCAATTGCACACATACAAAATGGGAAATTGCTGCCTAGTAAGGAGTACTGCAGAAAAGGATCTGGGAATCATAGTGGATCACAAGCTAGCTATGAGTCAACAGGGTAACACTATATTGCAAAAAAAGCAAACATCATTCTGGGATGTATTAGCAGGAGTGTGGTAAGCAAGAGAAGAGAAGTACCATAATTCTTCCACTCTACTCTGCGCTGATAAGACCTCACCTGGAGTATTGTGACCAGTTCAGGATGCCGGGCCACATTTTAGGAAAGATGTGGACAAATGGTAGAAAGTCTAGAGGAGAGCAACAAAAATGATGAAAGGTCTAGAAAACATGACCTATGAGGCAAGATTGAAGAAAAAAACCCCAAAACCCTGAGTTTGTTTAATCTGAAGAAGAAAAGACTCAGAGGGGACATAACAATTTAAGAACATAAAAGGTTGTTAGAAAGAGGAGGGAAGAAAATTGTTCTCTTTAACCTCTGAGGATAGGACAAGAAGCAACAGGCTTAAATTGCAGCAAACAAGGTTTAGGTTGGATATTAGGAAAATCTTCCTAACTGTCAGGGTAGTTAAGCACTGGAATAAATTGCCTAGGGACATTGTGGAATTTCTGTCATTGGAGGTTTTTAAGAGCAGATTAGGCAAACACCTGTCAGGGATGGTCTTGATAATATTTAGTCCTGCCTTGAGTTCAGGGGACTGGACTAGAAGACCTCTCGAGGTCCCTTTCAGTCCTACACTTCTGATTTCATCAGATGGACTAAATGACAATCTAGCCGGATTTATTATTGATGGTCCTGATTGTTATGAATATTTGCCAATTTTTAAAAAAGGGAATTTCAAATAAATTTGGGTATTGGCTGGTTTAAAGTTCTAGAAATCATTTGTGTACATCAACATATAGTATTAACACTGTCACATATTTTGTTTTTAGAATTTAGAGTATTGAGTGTGACAAACTGTACTGTGCAGGAAACCAAGAACTTAATTAAATTAAAGAAACTAATTGAGCATAGCAAATGTAAAAACAAAAGCCTGTGGGGGAGTGAAGCTGCAATTTGACAAACAAACTGTAATGTATGTATGTCCTTTCATAGCAGTATGTCCTGCAGGTTGGTGAGCAATATAAGAATGGCCATACTGGGTCAGAGCAATGATCTATTGAGCCCAGGGGTAGGCAACCTATGGCACGCGTGCCAAAGGCGGCACACGAGCTGATTTTCAGTGGCACTCACACTGCTTGGGTCCTGGCCATCGGTCCGGGGGGCTCTGCATTTTAATTTAATTTTAAATGAAGCTTCTTAAATGTTTTAAAAACCTTATTTACTTTACATACAACAATAGTTTAGTTATATATTATAGACTTATAATAGCTGTTCTAAAAAAGTTAAAATGTATTACTGGCACGTGAAACCTTAAATTAGAGTGAATAAATGAAGACTCGGCACACCACTTCTGAAAGGTTGTCGACCCCTGATCTAGCCCAATATACTGTCATCTAACAGTAGCCACTGCCAATGCTTCAGAAGGATGAACAGAATACTTATAGAGTGATCCACCCCTGTTGTCCAATCCCGGTTTCTGGCAGTCAGATTTAGGAACACCGAGTATGGGGTTGCGTCCCTGACCATCGTTGCTAACACCCATTGATAGACCTACCCTCCATGAACTTATCTAATTCTTTTTGAACACCGTTACACTATTGGCCTTTACAACATCCCCTGGCAATGAGTTTTGCAGGCTAACTGTGCATTGTGTGAAGTAGTACATTGTACGCTTGTTTTAAACCTGCTGCTTATCAGATCTTCATCTGTGGAATGGTGTAACAAGAACAATAGGACCATCAATAATAAATCTGTCCAGATGTAGTAGTTTAGATTTATTATTGCTGAAAACACTGCTCAGACTATACCGCGCATGCACAAAATGTGATTCTTCCCTGTCCCCTAACCCTGATGCACAATAATATGCATAGGCGGCGGGTATAATAGTCCATGGGAGGCTCTGCCTTCCCCAGTGCTGCCACGGCCACCGAACCCCAGGTTGCAGGGTTTGGCGGTGAAGTTTTTGCTTTTATTATGGCCATATTGGGGGAAATGAGGCAGAGGAGAAAGAATGTTCTCTGCTCCCTTGGGTCATTCAGCAATAATTCTTGGTGGCAGAAGCAAAGAGTAGCTCTGTACTTCTGAGAAGAAAATGTGGCAGGTACTGAAGTGAGGTCATAGCACTGGATCAGCCTCACCAGGTGTATGTCATGCACTTGAGGAAAGAAAATCAACCAGAATAATTCAAAATCTACTTAATCTGAGCTACGCAACTCAATGTAAAGCTCATGGAAAGGTACACTACTTATGCAAACATTATGTTAAACATGCAAACCAATGGCATCTTCCAAGTAAGTGAATTTAATATCACAGACTACCATGTTGCAACAAATCTGTAGACTCCTTACATAAATTGACATTTTCCATTACAAGGTACACAACCACTTATGCAGTGGCAGCTCCTCACGATTGGTTTGGTAAGCATTGCCCCTACTGTCTGGGAACGGCAAAGATCAGAGACCCACACTGATATAAACTGGCTTTCATAATATTTTTGTCTCTTTGCCCACTATCAGGTGTCACCTGATCCCCCTCTGAGCACATGAATCACTGTTCTTCATATGGCAGTGGATAACATTAATATTTGAATTTTGGCCTTTGCCCCTAATAATGAAACATTCCATTTCATGCATCACTGTCTGTTTTGATGATGCCCTTCATATCTGTCCCATCTTCTGTTTTTCACATGCTGTGCTGTCACTCTTAAAACCTCAGCCACATTAGCCTTCTGCTCATGCCGTTATCAATTTAAAGTAGAGGTCAAATAGCCTAATGGTTATTTCTTCAACTAATGTTAGGCAAGACCTATTTTCTATTATTTTTGTGTCTAGTACAGTAAAATTCTGCAGTTCACCCTTCTATTGTGAGACTACCTATTTCTAATTTTTGGCTCCATTTTAAAAAAAAAGTATATATTTTTCATATTTAACATCAGTACAATAAGTCCATATTAACTGACAAAATTAAAAGAAGTAAAGTCCATACGCATGATAGCCAACTTGAGTAAACAGTCCTCCAAACACATTAGGAATTAAAAAAAATAAATAAGATTTATTTTATTAGATGTCCTCCCTCCTTATTTAGTTGATTTTTTTTGAGAGGTCACTGTAGATACTTTGGAAGGTCTTTCGTGAGGAGATAAAAGTTCCTATGATAAGCAAATTTATTAATCATAATTATATGACCAGATCATGTTTAATTCTTGGAAGCCAGAAGTTAGCTAAAAATGCTTCTGAGGAAAACTTCATCCTTAAAAAGTTTTTTTTTTTTTAAAATATCAAAACAGTCTTTGTTTGCCTCCCCACTCCAAAGAGAAATTTCATTAGGTGACAGATCAAAGAAATCGTATTTATTGTTCTCTGAAATCACATACATAGAAAGCGTAAGTATGTCTTATGTTATTCCTTTTTGCCTCTAGTGGCCAATTCTATAATTTATTGTGACTGCATCACCCCTTCCCACAGAAATACCTATAAGAAGAAATCTGTAGAGCCGAAGGGACCTCAGGAACAGGAATGTGCTGGGGGGAGGCAGGGAACACGCTCTAGAGAGCCCCTGGATAAAATTTTGCCACAAAACTGCAGGGAGAGTTAAGTTTATTTCCCTGCCTCAAAGGCAATCATTTCCTTTCTGGATATACTGATCAACCACTTTGGCAGAGATTATTTATCCCTATAATGGGGGAGAGAAAGTAAGCATGCAGTGCATATACACTGTGGTGAGAAATACCCTCTAAATACCAATAGATAACTGTGCAAATTGCATAGCTGTTAGAAAGGGACATCTCCTATAGCTATTTAAAAATAAAAAAGTTCCCTCCATGCTGGAGGGTCACTCTTCAAAGTTATATGGGAATTCCACATGCAACTTCCATTAGCTATTCTCACTCCATCTGCACAAGACACTGGCATGCCATTTGGAAGAAGAAACCTCTTTGTCCTTAGGCATTCCTCACACCTTTTGGAAAATGGCTGGCTTTTAGTGGTAATTTTAGGGCAGGGGGAATGTATGGTTATCACACTACTTTTTTTTTAAACAGGTGCCAAGAACCTGCCACTCCCACAGTCTTCAATTAGAGCTAGGGGTGCAGAGCACCTCGGAACATAGCTAGACAGTATTTAGCAGTAAGAGTTAAGACAGTAAGTGAGTGAGCCCAGCAGTGGTTGAACATTAAAATATTCTCATTAAAGGGGGGATGAATAGGATGAAGCTCTAACTACTGAGTCCCTAAAATACAGTGTCTTTTTTGTGGTGTGGAATAAAATTCCAGAAGGGCTACATGCGTTGAGAGAGGAAGTGACTTTGGGAACTTTGTTTTTCCTCACCCTGTAATTTATCTCTAAAGTATTATGAAGGAATTGCATAAACATTGCAATTGCTGGTTCAATTGAACTCTTTAATACATTTTAATTTGCTGCCAGCTAGCCACATAGTTGGCATGTTTGTCAAATTTTAGGTGTTAAGTGGCAAGAAGCTATTATGGTTTTACAAGGAAATGTTCAGAGGCCAGTATTTCAGGGTGGGGGGTGTTGTTTGAATGGAAAAGAGGGGAGATAATCAAATGAGTACTCTGTTACTTATGATTTATGCCTGAGAGGGGGGAAAAGAATAAGGAGCATATAAAAGTATTGTTGCCAAAAGGCTTAAAGAGAATAAAAAGACTTTTCAAAAATGAAGTGAGCAAAAGAAGCACTAGAGATAAAACCATTAATAAACATAGGGAGATGAAACTGTTGTCAAAAATGGCTGAGGTAGTGAACCTCTTTCTAAAATTTGCCTTTACCGGGAAGATAAAGAAATGTAAGCACCAAGGGAGTGTGGGGGGAGGGAAAGGGATGAAGAAATATATGCTGATATGAAAAAATAATGCAAACTGGAAGAAGCTTTGAAGGTGGCAATATATGTTGTGGCAAAATTCTTACCATCCCTTGTTTTGTAACCTGCTTCACTTCTGACTTTTTCTGATTACACCCAGAGTTGACCAGACACAAACATTTTAAGAAAAAGACTCTCTCCCAACATAAACTTCTAGACTTCTAAGGAAAAACAAATTGGTCACTTGCAGTAATGTTGGAGATATATATATATTTTTAAAAGAGTTTCTGTCATTCTCTGCACTGTCCCCCTCTTCAATGTAAGCACAGCAGGCAATAAATAAATAAATAAATAAATAAATAAATAAAATAAGACACGTCAGACCTTGAAAACTTGGCACAGCAAAGGGAATTTAGCCTCTGCCCTTCAAACCCCTTCTGGGCTATGATGTACATTTCTTTTTTCCTCTTCCCCCTTTCTACTCCTCCATCCACACAGTCCATGAGTCAAGTGGTGTGGTAAGTGGAAGAAGTGGTTGTTTGTTTGTGGCGGTTTCTGGTAATAAATGAAGAGGTAGGTTTCTTTATTTATTTTTCTTAGAACCGATGAAAGTGTTTTTGTCTTTCAGGGAAATTTTTTTGCACATCTCCATCTGTTTAATTAAGAATGAGTATCAAATTAAGACGATGCTCGAGACAGAATATAAAATAGAGATGATTTAATTGGTAAGATTGTGCTGTGGGGCCTTATCCTGTTCCCACTGAAAACCACAGAAATTTTGCCACGGAGTTGAATGGAGTAGGATCAGACCTGTGAAATTTTTTTAACACTTTCTTTTAACTATCTCCAGTAAGGGTAGAGACACACTGTGGGTAGAAGATACCAAAACCCAACACCCAATTTGTCTTGTGGCCTTAAATGTGTTAATACATTTGTTAAATACCCAGTCCTTTTACTGAAAAGAAAAGGGAGAAATATTTATAACTGACCAGCCATTATTGATTAATTTGGTCACAACAGCCACACATGTGGCGCTCAACCAACCATAAGCAGAGCACCGCATTAGAGTTAGAATTCTCGAGCATAGTAGTTCCTACATCACTCTCACAGCTAACTTTTGGGATCTTTCTTTTAAACTGCTTGAAACAACACCCTGGATGCAAATATTCCTGAACTTTGCAAGGGCTTGGAACTGGAATCTGGCTCCAAATTTTTCAGGTAGGTAATGTTGTTAATTAGCCCAAACAAAAACTGGGTCCAAACGCCTCCTAACTTTGAAGGATTTCATTTGAAGTCCAGATCAAGGAGGCCATCTAGTTTAAATGACCAGAAAAACCATGTTAGGCTATTCAAGAACAAAAGTTTTATAAGAGTTGCACTTTGACTAGTACATTATGACTGTTATTTTGTTGCAGGGGCCTGGAATGCTATAATAATTAGCCTGTCAACTTAATTGTTGTTCATTAAAAATTAATATGAGGGAAGGAGTAATTAATCTCACATGTTTAGCATCATTAGGATATTCTGTGTTTACAGTTGTATGCAGTTCAGTGTCTCAATTAATCTTCAGAAGAGTACCACTTTCTAATAGTAGGCTTCTCCTTCCTTATCTTCATTATGTACTTGAAGAGCAAAATATCAGATAATATAATTCCCAGGTGCATGCACACACACTCATTCCTCCACCCACAAAAAAACCCCTTAAAATGGAAATAAGTCTGGGAATACAAATTATTTGAGGATTTAAAAAAAATGTTGCCCTGACATTTTAATTAACTTCAGAAGAAGAATTACAAACCCAAAACACTTAAAAAGAAAACCCCAAACATGTTAAGGTACAGAGATAACCTTATATCTGTCCTACAGTGATTCCATGCAAGCACCATGCTATTTTATAATGAATATACTGGTAAGTGTCTGTGGGTCCAGACTAAATTACTCATTTTTAAAACTTGTTAGTTTTTTCTATTTTATTTTAACTTATTTTTCATGGTGACACTGTGGTGCAGAATTAAGGCTGCCTTGAGGCCAGATTTTTAAAGGTGTTTAGGTATCTAGGTGCCCACTGGGATTTTCCAAAGGACACACCTAAAGACCTTTGAAAATCTGTGCCTCATTGTCCACCTGGACACTTTAACCCCTTGCTTTACTTGTGACCTTGAGGGATATTTTTCTTTACTATCTCAGCACCTATACCATAGCCTTATGGCATCTGCTTTTGTCCTTGCTTTCCCAGTTTTATGCAACAAGATAATGTTATGCTCTCACTTGGAATATTGAGTTTAGTTCTAGTTAATCCCTCTCAAAAAGGGTATAGCCAAATTAAGGGGAGAAGGGATTCAGAGACCGCATACGACTACAATTAAGCATATAGAAAAATCTTCAAATGAAAGCAGATTGCAAAGATTGGGACTATTTATTGTAGAGGGGAGATGGATAAACGAGGACATTTTGAAAAGATACAAAATAATAGATGGTATAGAGAAGGAAAATTAGGAACTTCTATCCACTCTGTCTCGATTGAATGAAATTGATAGATGACATGTTAAAATCTATGTTAAAAACTAAAAATAGAAAATACTTTTTCACACAATTAGCCTGTGGAATTAATTTACACAATAGGCTCTTGAGGCCAAGATCTAAGAAAATTTTAAAAGGGATTTGACATTTTTATATTGATAACAGGTGTTAAAATAGTTAATATTAAAAATAAACCATGTCAGAAAGGAGATAAAATCCTCATGCTTCAGAGCACAAGCCAACTTCTAACTATTGGACATTAAGCAGAACCTTTTTTTCCAGAGGCAGGATATCCCATAATTAGCTACAGCAAGGTTTCTTGTGTATTCTTTGAAGTATCTGGTACTGGCCATTGTTGATAACAGGACACGGGACAAGATGGACCACTGAGTCAGTATGGCAATTCCTAATATCATTCTTCCCAGAGATGAAGATATAAATTAGTTTCTTCCATCTTTCTGCACAAATACGGCCAGCTCCTCAGCTGGGGTAAATTGGCATAACTCTATTGAACTATGCTGACTTATACCAGCTAAATATTCTGCCTTATGGTCTAAAGAAAACCAGAAAAAGGGACACTTTTGCCTCTCCCATTACTTGGTCATTGAAGTGATAATTAAACATGTCAGTCTGTGTCCAGTGGAGATGGCATCAAGGCCTAACTTATATTGTATCTGAAAAGTATGGCTTTGGGGAATTGCTTGTACAACTCCCCTGACCCCCAAACACTGATGACATTCCACCTGTAATTGAACAGAAGTGCAAAATTATTTCCTTCCTCTTGTCCATTCTGTGTGGGCTTGTTTTACTTTTCCGTTAGCTAAGAATTTCTTTCACCTTCCCTGTCAACTAGAGTCTAGACATGTATATGAAGAAACTAATTGAAATTGTTTCCCATCTTTAACAGATGCTACTTTCCATGTGAGTAATGTTTGCATTATCAAATGATCTGCTGAAGAATAGAGAAGGTTCTGTCATGACTGCATACATAGTTTTTGCTTCTGATAGCCGCTTTGGAAATGAGCTGATTAAAACAACAATCACACAAATCTTTTATTTGCAGACTTGGAGAGTACTTTAAGTTCACTGTACTCCAGATGACATACAAGGCAGGATTTACACCATTAAATGCTACAGCTATCTCAGGAGCTATTTTCCCTCCACAATATATAGCAAAATACTTGGCGGAACAAATAGAGATTTGCTAGTTTCACATATGTGGGTATGCTCTTTTCTAACCGAAAGAGAGAGAGAGAACCTTGAGCAAGTCACTTAATCTTTCCCTGCTCCCTACCTGCATAATAGGTATAATCATACCCATAACTTACCTTCCTTTATAAGGTACATGTAGCACAGCCTTATCAGTTATGACTGCAGGTACTCTGGGTTAGATTTAAAGAATAAGGGAATTGATGCTGGAAATAAGGGAAAGAACAAAAATACCGTTGCCTCTTTAAGAGATGGTAGAATTCAGTGAAATGAACAGCAACAATACAAGTTCTTTGTAAAATGATTGTTTGGGGTTGTTAAAGAGCAAGCTAATAATATGTCTTGCCAATTTTCACTCAAAATGGGGCTTTGGGAAGATCACCAAGGAAAGAGACATCCTGGGGTCTTTGAGCTGGAGCCCTTCCCACCCAGATTCTCAGGTTGGGGAGATAGATGTACCCAGCAATTTCAAGGCTGTGGGTGCCTTTATTGGTGTCCCATGTCCCCTTGTCACAATGGTTCAATATCTAAGGCTCTTTAACTGCTCCCATTTCTGAATACAGTCTTGGGACTGAATGAAGTGAGGAGTAGGACAAGCATACTGGACTGCAAGAGCAAACATGGATTGAAGCACCCTTGTCAATGCCCAAACTCTTCACATGAGGAATGGAATTTGGCCTCAGTTTTATCCCCATTGATGAGCTGCAAGGTAGGAAGGCTTCCCTTTCCAGGAATGAGGAGTTTTCATGGCCGGATGTCCAGTGTGGAATACGGCATTGGGAAGGCTTGCCGGTAGTAACATCACTGGGGATGCTAATACTAACTTTTAATAAAGTTTGGTTGTTTCAGTTGTGGCCATAATCATTGGTGCGTTATCTTGTTTCTTCAATCTGTATTAATGTTGATGGTGGAAAAAATTGCCCATATGATTTCTTTCGTCTTCAGCTGGAGTTTTAGATGAAGATTTCAGGAATAAAAGTATGAAACTTGGAGGGTGGTGTTACTTGTATCACACACAGTGAAATCCTCATTCCACTGATATCACTGGCAAAGCTCCCATTTACTTCAGTGGCACCATGACTTCACCCCTTCTGATCAACCTCTATATCAGCAAGATGACTGGCATACAGTGTTACCTAGTGTGTAAGAAGAAGGAAAGAGGAAACGGTGCAATTTAAGTACTGTGTTTATAATAGGATGGCAGATGTCAGGAAAGTGTTGCTGCCGTGACATGTTCTCCTCTAGATCTGTGCAAATAACTGATTTTTTTGGTTTAGTGGCCAAACTGGAAAAAAAATTAGAACATAAAAACGGCCATACTGGGTCAGACCAAAGGTCCATCTAGCCCAGTATCCTGTCTTCCGACAGTGGCCAATACCAGGTTGACCCAAAACACGTTGTTGTTTTTTTAATTTTTCGCAGAGTAAAATGGTCAGATTTTGGTTTGGGTAAAATAAAATGTTTTATTGAACCTGACATTAAATATTGTGTGTTGAGGGTTTTTTAAACTTTTCTATTAAAATTACAGTAAATTTTGGAACAAAATAGCATTTTAAATCAAAACTGAAACATTGATTTGGGGGGGAGGGGTGGCGGATCTGGAGGGAGTTTTTTTTTTTTTTCCTTGACCAAAACAATTTGGAAAATTCAACCCAAATTCATAAAATGCTTTGGTTGACCTGAATCTGCATTTTTTTAAATTTAATTTATTTGTGCCCAGCTGTATTCATCTCTCTATTTAGACAGTAATCTCATTGAGGTAAGGACTGTTTCTTATATACAGCACCTAGAACAATGGATTCTTAGCTTAGTTGGAGTGCATTAACTTTAGGTAATGCCAATAATAAAAAATAATTGTGGATCATCCCAAAATATAGTTATGATTTTCTGCTTTTTTCTGACTCATGCATTAGGAGCTTGCAATGTGATGTATGCTTCATGGAAAATTGTGCTTGGTGGCTGAAGCAATAACTGGTGAAGAGAACTCATGCAGTTAGTGTGATTGCCAACGATAGCAAGAAAATTAATGGAGAGAGAAGGAATAATGAATTGAGAATCATCTGCCTTTTCTATGATGAGTGCAGTCTACAACTCCATGCTGTTGGGGTTTGAAATGGTTTTGTAGCCAAGTGAAAACCCAGTACCGTAGTTTTAGAAGGATGGTTTTTTTAAAACAAAGTGAAGTAATCAAAATGTGAAGAGAGATGAATGATTTTGCTTGCATGAAAATAGAAATGTAAATTACTAGTCTCTACCCCATAGTTGACGACTATGCGGGATTATAAATGTTATTGTCTTATTTAGGATCCAAGTAGTGGGAGGCTGTGTGTTTTTTTTTTTTTTTCCTTTTCTGAAAGGAATCACAGATTATTCTCTTTCACAGTGTTTTAGACTGAAACATGTAGTTATTGAATGTGAACAGTGTGTTTGACTCAGTGCTGGATTTTAATAAAGATTTCAGAAATAAATGATTTTGAACTCATTGTTTAATAGTAAGCAGACAGTTACTAAGGATGGAGTGTCACGATATGAAGGAACGTCAAGTAAAGATTGTCGTCACTTACATTTGCTTCAAAGCACTGAGGTATGGTATTCTTGCCATTGTCACAAGGCAATGCACCTCTTGAAATCCGACAAAAAGACAAATGCCATAAATTTACTTCAGGATGATCCTACATGGGTTTATACTGTGTGTTAACGCAGGCTATATGCAAATTCTGTATAAGTGGGTGGAATGGTGATTGAAATCTGAGTGATTGGTCAAATAGATGACATCCACATTGTTGGTGAGAGGAGATTATGTGGTAGTTGTGTTTGTGAGAGAAGTGGATTTGACATAACTCACAGCCATCTTGTGCACTTACCGCCCCACCCCCATGAGCTGGAAGCTAGGACGCTACATACGAGAGAGTATCAGAAGCGTAGTCGTGTTAGTCTGAATCTTTTTTTACATACAAGAGAGAATCTGGCCTTGCTTAAGCTAACTGCTGCAGCTGCAGTATTACTGACAAGGATAGCTAACCTTGAGTCTGTGTGATTTGAAGGTTTTTTTTTTTTTTTTTTCCTGAGAAGTTGCTTTGCTGAGAAGTAGAGATTATGAATTCTTTTCTGCTGCTAGGGAAACGGTTAGCCCACTACAAGGGGTTATGAGTTGTGATTTTGTTTTAATGTATCTATAAAACAGTTTAGTTAGAGACTTTACTTTGGAGAAGTTTGAGAGATTTTCTATGAGTCACGAGATGGACACCTAACTCCCCAGTGGGTAGGAGAAAAGCTGGCCACCAAAACCCTGCTGCTGTCCCTCAATACCCCCTCAGACTTTGGGTAACTATTTTTGGTACTCTGAGACTGTTGCTGTTTCAGATGTGTGCTTTGTACTCAAGAAAAACAGAGATTTTTGAGTTGAATCACTCACGTGTACCAATCATTTATCAGATGGAGGTGCTGTCGTTCTCCCCCCCTCTCTCTTCCCCCCCCCCAATTTACTTCCTGACACTGCCTGGAAAACAGAGAATAGTTACCATAGCTTTGGTTCAGATTTCAGTATTCCCTTCTCCATCCCCTATAGAAATATAGAAGGAACCTAAAGGAGCAACCTATGAAAGGCCCTAGTTCTCTCCAGGAGCAGGAGACACAGTAACACTAATATCATCAACTATTGATTCTCGAGGCTTTTTGGTTTTATGGTAGGGTTTATAGGTAAGCGTAATTCCTCTCTACGCAAAGATTCCCAGCTGCATAACTGTCCTGCTTGCAATATGCTCCCCTTGTCCTGGCAGGAGCACTGCAGGGCTTAACTGGTGCAGATGGTTTCTGGTGGCCCCTCCACTTCATGGAATGTCAGATGTAAAGCGTAAACAGCCTGTGGCATTCACTGTTGAAGGAAGTTAAGAGAGAGGGGGAAGTCAGAATTGACAATAGGCAAAAACGATTTCACTACCAGGCCCCTCCTGACTGGAGCACTACCTATAGATGACAATAGCCATAAAACTATAGTGATTCAGAAAAGCTGCCATTTAAAAGTCAACATTTACCAACAGATGCCATACTGCTATCACATTTATTCCGTATTTTCAGTATAGGAAAAAATGTGTTATCAAGATTAGTTCTCTACTTGATCTCTACTTTTGTCTATATACTTGTTGTCTGACTTCTGAGATATACAGGGAAATAAACATTTATTCTATGTACTTACCTGGCTAGCAAAACTGAAACCAAAATGAATAAATGATGGGTTCTGTGTACTGATAAATATTGCAATTGCATTTGGTGCCTGTCACACAAGATTATAGCTTATGCTGTATTAGAACAGAACTATTCAAAATTTAAAATGTATGGTTATAGGATTAGTCAGTGTAATACCACATGCACAGTATGAGTCAACAGTGTTTGCAATAGAAATTTTAAAATAAGGCAGGAATGAAGAACACATAGTTACCCATTCTATGCATATGTCTTCATAATCACATGTGGTGCTCTATGTAATAAAGGCAGCAGATGTGAGTTGGCTTCTGAGGTTTTCTCTCAATTTAGCAATTTGCACATAGGCTTATACAGATTCTGAAAGTATATCTATGTACAACAGGGAAACAGAGTTGCCATCAGCCAAGTTTAACCCTCTTATATGATTTAAAAAACCCCATAAAAATTCCAAGGAAATACCTAAACCTTTCCATACTATTCCCCGTATGCCTAAATAATTATTAATAACGTATTGACACCAGTCTGCCTTTAGGACCAAGAAAATTCAGACCTGACTGAGTGCACCTTTCTATGCACTTCTGGCAACAGTTTTCCTTACTTCTGATCCTGGGTTGGAGGTTCCCTGTTGTTTGACAATTTCATTCTCTCTAGCTCCCATTAAAACCCCAGAACCCTCTCCCCAGATCCCTGTGACAGCTCTGACAGACCCTTCCCCAAAGTCCTACTTTCTGTGGGATCAATATAGCTATTCAATTTTTTCCCCTGTTACTTTGAAATATGATCTTTGGGTTTTGTATTGATTAGAGTGCCTCGTCACGTCAGACTTCTAGGTAGCCACAGAACCTGAACAGTTTGTACAGTGGCAGTCAAGGTTTTGTCAAAACAAGCCTTCTCCAAGATGACTCAGTCGTAGCCTGGATGGATCATCTCTAGGGCTGAGATGGTAGCTCAGTCTCCATAGCTATACAGTCAGTTGCCTTTCTGAGTCTAACAAAGAAGCCATTTATAACAGTAGAATATCTGACATAAAATCCTGACTAGAACTGGGTGAATAATGAATTTTTCAGTTCACTGGCAACTCTGAAATATCAAAGGCTGGTTTCCGGTTTAAAAAAAAAAAAAGCTTATTTATGTATTTATTTATGGCTAATGAAAAAGTGGGAACAAAATTTGAGTTGGGTCAAAGCAACATGTTTGATTTTGATCCAGTGCAAAATTCTTCTTTTAGGTTTTGCTCACTTTTAATAAGAGCAAAGGAGGACTAGATTGACAAGATGGTCAGCTGAGGCGCAGAGTCACCTTATAACTTTTAACCCAGTGCACATTCACCTGGGATGTGGGAGACTTGGGATCAGTTTCCTCCCTTTGCCTGATGTGGAGAAGATATTTGAGTCTCCTGCAACATGCGGGGGGCGGTCATCATAGCCACTGGGCTATTCGGGTGTGGGACCTTTGTCAATCTCTCTTCTTTAAGCTATTCCACTTTTTATAAAGAATTAAATAGTTATTGGGGCAGGAACTGGAACATGGGGTCACCCACAGCATAGCTAAGGCTGCAGAGTCTTTCTTGTGATTTTGGGTGTTTTTTTTTCATGGCCCACTCTGTTCATTCATGGTGAAACTGCATATCCTTCATAATGACATTGGATAGTCATTAGGCCAGGAAGGCGAGTGAGAACAGCACTGTAGGTGTTAAGAGCACTCACCTAGGATGTGGGAGATTCAAGTCTCTACTCCAACTGCTCATTAATTATTTATAAAAAGTGGAAGAGCTTCAAATTACTTCTCTTGAGATGAAGGGGGAGGGGAGGGGGCACTATTTGATTGGAAAAAAAAAAAGTCCTCCCACCCCGCCCCTAACAACGTGGCATTAGACTGAGATTACCAATTCATTTCACATAAACCAGCAAACAGCCCCCAGTTGTAAGAATTTTTATTTACTGCTATTGCAGGGCAGATTTGCACCAGCGACCTAGACCACCGCTGTCTCTCCACAGCAAGCTCCTTATTTACCTCATGGCCTCTGGAACATTCTGTAAGTGCTGCCTGCAGGAACAGAACAAACACACTCCTGCACCTGCTCTGTCTCGCCCTTGTTGAAGCTGCTCAGCAGTGCTCCACAGGCTGCTAGCTGACTCCTTGTGGCAGGGGGGAGAATGGCTTGGGGTGCTCCTTTTGCTGGGCAAGGAGAACCCCAAGGACCTAGCAAGGGAAACAGGATAGGTGAACTATTGACTCTGTGTAGGCCCAGGCAGAGAAATGTTTATTATAGGATTGCTTTCCTCTCAATGCATAAGCACTCATCCCTGCTCTGGGAAATTGCTCCCAGCTGTTGAGTTTGAGAGCCTCCTGTTTGGATGGAGAGAAAAAAATCCCATGCTGGTATTAAGAACTGCATGTAAAGAGCATTCCTGTAACAGTAGGTGAGTTGGAGGAGAACAGAATTGATTTTAATAGCAGGGGAATGGGAGGACAGGAGACTTGATTGCAGACAGAGGATGGCTGGGAAGCTGAGGATAGACGTGGGGCAAAAGCTGGATGGATGAAGGGATTGCGGAGACTGTAAGAGTATGAAAAAGAAATGGGGAAAGAGGGTGAGAGAGAGAGGTTCCAGTAAGGGCTGAGGGCAAGAGGAAAAAAAAAGTAAAGAAAACATGGGAAAGAGGGTCTTGTGGAGAAGTGATAGATGCTGGAAGCCAGAGGGAAAGGGTTCCGGAATGAGGATGGGAGAATAAACAGGGAACAGAGAGGAGATGGGGCACTGGGAGAAATAGATAATGTTACAGGTAAGGGTTAAGGAAAGATGTGGAGGAGAAGGAATTAGTGAAGAGGTAGAGGAATCAAAAATGGTAAGAGAGATTAAGAGGAACAAGGGGAAAAAATAAAACTGTCACCAGGAAAGGAGCTGAAGCAATGTCTGTACAATGAGTTAGTGTGTGTAACAAACCTTGGCTTGCTTGCAGACACCAAATGGCCATGTAGATGAGCTGCCTGTGTAAAATACTATTTGAGTAGGACTGGTAAATCAAAAAAAAAAAACTAATTTTGCCAGGTTGTTTTCATTTCATTTCAAAGTGTTGGACACAGACTATTTTTTTAAAATTGTTTTTAAAACTTTTTATCAAAATGGTTATATATTTTTTTTTCCTGAAAACCTCTTTTTGCTAAACAAAAATTCAGTACAGACTTTTTGGATTAACAAATGAACATAAAGGTATGGGAAAAAAACAAAGACTGAATTTTGTTATTTTTTTTGGAGGGATTGAGGAGCCAGTTTCTGATGATAAAAGTCTTTGGAAAAACTGCAACCAGCTCTGTATGTGAGCATATTTGCAAACCAGAGTCTGGAAAACATCCTTGTGATAAGTTTACTTTGCCTAAGTTTCTGAACTTTATTTTAAAAAGGCAGACTTTTCTGGTCATTCTGCCATGTGAATGCTGTTCTCTTTAGCATAACACTGTAGCATGTTGAGTAAAATTATCAAAGATTGAGAGTTCTCCCATTTTTCCATTTTGATGATAAATCTTTGAAAACTTTTTAAAATATTTCTGAAATCTTTTTCCAGTGTGTGTGGGCTGATTTGCAATGTTTGTTTTTGTTTTTTAAGAGAAAAGATCTCTCTCTGTGTGGAAGAAAAATCAAGTACGGATGCCTTTTCTGCTGTGTTTTAAAGACTCTTTTTTTAGTGGTGGTTACTTTAAAAATATTTCTAGTTTGTGGGTTTTTTGCCCTTTCCTGGCAAGGCTTCTTGCACCCTTACTCTGGAACCTTTTTCTATCTTTGTCCTGTTACATCAACCAGTTCTTCACTGGCATCCAAGAGGTTTTCAACTTTTACTTTTCTTATTACAACTGTTCATTCCCAGTCCCTTTCTTCGATGTACCATTTGCCTGTGTGCTCAGTTGTTCTGAGATAGCAGGTTCTGCTGACATGGTGGTTTTTGGATTCACACTTAAAACAACTGGAACATCATTGCCCTTAATTTTTTTGTATTTCTAAAAATTGAAACTTAAACACCAAGACAGACTGGTGGGGCAAGGAGAAGTGGGAAATAAGCAGGAATTCCTGAGGAGGATAGCATAAAAGAGTGAGCCAAATTCTGCCTTTGCAAATATATGCACAACACCCATTGGCCAGCTGTGATGAGAACTGAAGACTTAATCAATAAAACGCATGCCATATATTTTGCCCACTTAGATTGTAAATTTCTTGGGGGTAGGGACCATCCTTATTTACCATGCCTTGCACAGTATGGTCATGAGACCTGATTGTAAAAAAAATTGGGTTGTAGGGAATACCCATTTCCTTTTTCAGCAAGTGAATAATGATCTATTCTTTACATGAGATGATGTGAGGTGGAAGCTGGGGAGGTCGCTCCTGTGGTCTGTAGGGACTTTTGATAATTGAAAAAAGTGCCATCATCAAAAAGGCCCAACCAATCAAACTGCAGTTTTGAAAATCAAGGTGCAATAAGAGGCAACTATGTGTGAAAATACTCACTATTGCATATTGATAACACATCCTCTTGCTCACTAACATACATGATCTTTCCTACTGTTTGCAGCAGCTTCATTCTTCTCTTCCTTTGAGTAAATAATAGGCTTTTTGAGACTGATTAAAATTAATAGCAAGTGCAGGCTCGTGTGAAAACACTTCAAGGTTTGGCTCACTGAGTGGATACAACTCAATCCCAGGTGTTTGGTTTGTAGGCATTTGGGAACTATCGATCCCATTCAGGTGTGCGTGGAGGTTTGAGTTTGGCAAGCTCAGACTTCTAAGACAACATTGTGTCTCAGCCAGCCTGCCTGCCTCTCCCTCTGAGATATGTTCTTTTTTTCTTCTTTCTTTGTCCTAGATTGCTCAAAGAAACACCTTGGGGCTTCTAGTGGGAGGCAAGTTTAGGAAGAGACACCCTCTGGTTTCCCACGCAAGACAACCCCAAAATAGGAATATTAATGAGAATGTTAAGGAGTTGACTGAGTCTTAAAGCTAATACTACAGTTAGAATAATGTTTAAAGGGTTTCTGAAAGACTTATACCTCTGAGTTGACAAATAACAAGGGACATTATGAGCAATACAAGAAATGTTAAAACTGTGCAATTTAAACTCCTATTTTGCGGATGGAGTAATTCTAGTGGCACAACCTTTGAGAAGAGTCGTTATTGGAACAGTTCTGCGAGTGGATGCCAGAGCTGCCTGCTATTTTGAAATACAGATATACAAGCAAGCAACTGGTAAGAAAAGCTTGATGATAACTTCACCTCTTCCAAACAAACTGGAAGACAGATGGCTCTGGGTCCTGAACATGTGTTAAAAATAAAGGAATGGGAGTTTGTAGGCAAAAACAAGTTCCTGCTATTTCAAAGGAAAAGCTAAGCACTCTTGGTTGAACTCTGGAATAGAGAACAACTTTTCATGAACAGAAAAGAACATGTGGGTCAGCAACACAGAAAAACCTTGGTGATAAAAGGGACTCCTCACAAATGACCAGAGTTATGGATGTGAGGGTGTGAAAAGATTGTGGAGTTCTACATAACATGCAAATGTTCTCCCAACATCAGTGGGGCAACCCTACTTTTCAAAGATCACATCTCAGGAGGTGAAATGGAGAACTTGCACCCTAAAACAGGGTAAGAAGCTTTAAATACAAGCAAGCCCTTCTTAGTGATTAGGAGTATAGTCTATACATCTTTTTGAGTCTAGTCTAGTCTGTGACCTAAACCTGTGTCTTTAGCAGGCAGCATTCTCCTGTGTTGGAGAAATCCTCTAGGTATAATCCTTTCATCTATCATGAACTGTGAAATCCTAGTCCTATTGAAGCCAGTGGCAATAATCCCATTGACTTCAGTGGGACCTGGATTTGGCCTGATAAATACATCTGACTCTATACACCGTTGTTGGAAGGATGTTATTCTGAATGAATACAGGATAATACAATTCATTTCATGCTATACAACCAATGTGATCACCTTAGCCTTCATAAAACATTGTGCCCTCTCTCCATATACTGCTTTATGCTAAATTCTTGGGTTTCCCCCTGTCTATTTAACAATGGGTGTTCTCCACTGCCAGCCAATATTTTGATCGAACAGTGATATTTGTGATCGAAGAGTGAGTAGAATGATGTCTTGGAATCTGTGCATAGATGCTTATTGGAGTATTGATTTCTTCATTACCAGGCAAAGGAAAATGGCTTTTTTCATGTACTGCAAACCAGCAGAACAACTTATGTTCCAATGCATACGGTAATTATTTATAAACTGAAGTGTTCAAATCATTGGTAATACTTATACAACAGGTAAAATTCATATCAGACAAGCTACACTTATTTTGTCACAATATTGTAAGATGAGAATGTATAAGATCAGTGGGATATATTTAGAAAGATTTGGCAGCCTTTTTCATGAGTTGCACTCTGAGATATAAATTGAATTGGGGATCGCTTTCCAATAAGTGATTAAATTATTTGACGGAATATTATATGTGTAAGTAAATGAAATGTGGAGATTAGTGTTTTTATCCCAACTGTTTACTAGACATGATTTTCATTGTTGATTTGTACTTAACTTTGTTTCATGTATTTTTCAATGGTTAGTTGTGGGTGGGGGGAGTGTTGTGCTAGACACTTGCACATTTTAAGTACGAAAGGAAGAAAGCAAAATAATAAGCATAAAATATGTTCCCAACCAAATACATCCTTTTAGTAATTTGATTTATAGGGAATGGGGAGTAAAACATTACAAGCTATTCTTCAATAATTCGTGAGTATTTTAAATATGATCTGCCACATTGTGCTTTTCAATATGCCGAAAATGCACTCTCACACTTAAACACATGGCCTTTTACCAGGCCCGACTACTTATTGGAGTGTCTTGTTTAGGCACACACTAGATTTTGTGTTCTCAACTCCTTACCTGTTGAAAATGTTCAGGTTGGCATGAATGCACTTATTCTCCCAACTGCATTCACAATTACCCATTTTCTGCTATATGTCAGCTGCATTTCTTTGAAAATTTAGCCCCCACTGTCTGGAGAATATATCCTTTTTAGAATATAGATTTAGTCAGTGCACTTGCGTGGGACTCTTTAACAATGAGAGCATTATGCTTTTACTGAGGGAGAGAATCAAGTCTAATGTATTGAAAGCTTAATTGCCAGTTGCAAAAACTCTCTCTTGTGTCATGCAAACGTTAGGAGGCTAATTGTCAGCTTGTGTAAATTGATGCGAGTCCATTGATTTCAACCCAACTATGCCAATTTACACCAGCTGAGGATCTGGTCTCTAACAGCCGATTTATAGCTGTCCCCACGCTGGTGCTCTTAAGGAGGTGGAGGAAGAGCCCTCCCCTACCTTCTCAGCAAACCTGCTCTGGAGGCAGCCATCATGGGTTAGGTGCAGTAACTAATGGTAAGGATAATCTAGTGTTGGCCAGTGTAATAATTGGCACTTGAAGGCAAATATCTGAGCTGAGGAAGGATGGGCTTTCCGAGCCTCTGCTCACAGCCAAGTGCTAGCAGCTATGCACAGTGGGACAGATGAGCTAGAGCAGGTTACAGCTTTCCTATATCTTGAGCAAGACGTCCGGCTCCTGTTTATGGTCAAGAGGCACCCCTAGAGGCATTGACTTCCACAAGCTTTGTGCCTCCCCGCACTGCTGTCAAGGCGCACATGATGTTCCCTTCCTACACATAATTTATCCATACATTGGAAGCATGAACAAACTAAACCAGTTAGCCCCGAGTACTGTGTGTGTATGTGACATTTTAAACTGTAAGAAATATAACAGACTCTGAGTTCTCTCTAGCCAATATAAATCTGAGGGAAGAGTACTTGATTCCACTCCTATTTTACTTTTCTCATTTGTATTTATTTATTTTTATCACTTTCTGCTTTGGTTTGAAAACAAGGCCACTTGAATTCAGGTTGATCCATCTTCTCTGACAGCTTGCTAGTTATGGCTATGTCCAGTTCTATGGAGATCTTGATCTATGCAGTTTTGTTTTCTTGTGAAGAGTACACATTCATGATTTGAATACAGAATATAGCATTAGCAAGAAAACACTGGGTTGAGCAACCTGGAAGAGTCTGAAGCAGTGACTTACGCTTCTGTACTGTATTAACAATAACAGTGACTTTACCCAGCATGAGGATTTTGAAAACTGGAAAATGTGCTTTAAGTGGAAATTACCTAATGACATTATAAAGACTCTGGGGGGGGGGAAAGTTAACTTATCAAATTTTTAATTATTTTATTAATCTGATTTGGTAGCTTTTTACAATTATAAGCTATTGATGATTTGAGATACAGCACAGATCTGCAAATTGGCTAGTCCTCCATATTTTCAGTTTGTACTATTTATAATTTTAATACCTTATACATAGCAATGGTAGGCACATTGGACTGACAAATACATGCTCTGAAAATGTATCAGAGCACCATGTGAAGGGAAGATGCGTGCCAAAATATCTCTTGGGGAAACCCGAATTAATTAAATGTGCATCTTCACCCTGGAATAAAACATCAGTGCAAATTTCTGAAAGATTGCAAGCAAACTCACTGTGCACTGAGTATTATAATATGGACCTAATAACCAGAATCCAAGGCAATTAAAGTTTCATTGCATTTCCTTGGAGTTGTTCAGAATGAGTATAGCTGACATGCACTGTTCACCATTTTTTAGTTAAAGTCCAGGTTCCCCAAAGTTGGCAAAGACTGCTAACTGGCAGCTGTGGAACATCTAGAGGAAAGCTGCCCTCCAGATATGGGGGAGCTGGACTACCAGTAATGACCCCCTCTGGGATGGTTGTGAAGTTAGCTTGCATCCACCAGTTAGCTTGAACCAAGACCAGTTCTTCTTATAGTGGCCATTTTGTTGTTTGACTGCTCCTTGTTGTGTTTTTCTCTTCCAGAGGGAAAACCTACCTGTTAAATTTTCCCTTTCTTATTGCTAAGGAGATGTTACAGGGGTGGGGGGTGAGATTGATCCATCTTGTTTTGGGCAAAGCTGGTCAGCAACAGAGAATATTTTTCCTCTCTCATATGAGGGAGCTGGTCATCAAGCTTTGAATTCTGCAGTTTTAAGATGCAGAGATCCAAAGATACTGCGACAACTGGGTTTCACTCTGCTAGTACTTTCTTGAAATCCGCAGTTTAATGGTTTCAATGTAACTAGGCTCTTCTAACATCCCTCTCCATCATGCACAAATGACACGTGTCCAAAACATGCTGAGATTGCCTTTGGCAGAATTTTCTAATACTTCATTCAACTGCTCATAACCAATCTTACTCCTGTGCACCCCAAAACCCTATGTGCCTCTACATACAGGAGGGTTGGTGGGGAATTGGTGCGATAGTTTGTATGGTGTTTGAGAAGGATTGGTTCCAAGTGGCTGATCAAACTCACTTCAGCCAAACACGTGAATGCTAGGGGAAATAAACAAGTTCATGACCTCTTTAGATGACAGATGGTAACTGTCCTGGCTACATGAAAACACGTATTTTTTAAATTCAGTGTATTTCTTCATATTTGCCACCTTTGAAAAATATTACTAATCTTGTTTATTGGGTTCCATGCCCTTTTTATGTGGGGAAGGTTCAGGAACCGATATAGTATATAAATTGTTTGCTTCTATTTTAACTTTAACTTTGCTAATTTGTCTCATTCCTATGGATGTAAATCTGAATGGTGGCTTTTTTTACACTCCTTTTGCCCAAGGGTAAATGACTGCAAGTCAATGGAATTTCAGGCCCAATGACTTCTTAAAGGAATTGTATGTTCAATAAGATAAACATATAATGTCTATCTTCTAAAAGACTCCACTACACTTTTACATTTATTTCTAGTCTAGGTGCAACAAGGGGAGGGTGGTGATCACCAGCAGACTCCCTTTTCTAATCTTTGAATTATTAGGGCAAAATGGTTTTCTACACGTTACCTCATAAGTTTCTGACTTGCTATCTGATTGGAGTGCTTTGTCAAAGATGCAGTCTTCCTTAGCTCAGTCATCTACAATCTCAAGAACAATCTGGCGGTCAAATATTGACCTCAAAAGTGGCCTTGTCCCACATGTTCTTTGTGGCAGGAAGTATTGCACTGTGTCTACGATCTTCTGATGTGCAAAAATGATACTTAGCTCATGTTGCTTGCAAAGGATACTGGAAATACTCCTTTGTTGCATCAACAAAAGCAAAATACTGGTATTTCATAACTGTATACATGTTTTAAATTAAAATTTACCCAACTGCTTAATATAGTACAATACAAATCACTAGTGATGGCATTTGATTTTTGTTCTGCCCATTCACTACTAAAGTCAGCTGGTGAAATTCTGTTCTATAATAATGGTGTAAATCCAGAGTCGCTCTAGATTCTGACTAGTGTAAGTGGAATTGACCCAACATGACTGCTTAAGTGAGTAATAGGGCCAAATCCTGTGCATATCATTTACTGCTGGTAGATTAGGCTCTCCTTTGAACTGTGAACAATCTAGCTAATCATACACATTTATTTCTTATTTGTGCCACCACATCTATCTGTTGCCATATTATCCATATATATATATATATATATATATATATTTTATTTCCCTCTTCTTCAGAGATCACCACTTCTTGATATGAACAAAACACCCTGGGCTGAATTCTTCCATAATTTACACCCCAGGGGAGCTCACTGAAACCAGTGGGGTTTGTATGGGATGTAATTCAGGGCAAAATTTGGCCTCCGACTTTAATGTATCACTCAACTAGCAACAAACTGTTCACTGCTCTGGCCATGGTTACAGTAACTGTATATAAGCAGAGAGCCGCAAATCCGTGTTTTGTCTATTGCCTTTAAAGACCATTTTTCACCCATTGGTAACAATAATTGAAATCCGTGGTCACGCACGCTGATGCAGTTTAGCACTATTGGCTACTGTTGATGTTAATGTGCTAAGATCTTGTATTTACACAGCACCTTTTATCCAAGGATCTTTTGGTGTTTTACAATCTTGGCTAAATAGTACTAAGTCCATGTTATACATGGAGAGCCTCCTTCTCCTCACACATAACATAGATTAAGAATGATGCCACTGAAGCAAAGGGGGGTACCCTGTTGTGAGAAGTGTTGCTTTAATGGAGCATGGACTCCTCAGAGAATAGTGTGGAAGGGAATGTCATGCCCGGGATGACTGAAGATCCACTTGCTTGTGCTTTGCTTTCCCTGTTGAATTTGTGTGTGTTGGTGTTTGTGTTGTAAACAAACAGCAAAATTCTAAACCTCCCATAGGAGTCAGGGCAGTTGCATATGTTCAGCAGGGTTCTTTTCTTTAGATGCTTGGAAAATGTTAGCCCAAGCCCTCTTCCCTTTGAGGAGAGCATGAAGTTCCAACTCCATGAAAAGAGTTCTGTATTAGTTTTCTTCTGAAGAAGGGAAGCATCTGGTCCTATTTTAATCAAAAAGCAGTTGGTTCAACAGCAGGATATGGCTACCCTAACATAACCACAGCTATCGGATTTTCTGAGTGTTACACAGAAGTGAGTGCTCTGCCTTTTTATCCTCCCAACTGTCATTAAATCATGCTCACTTCCAGCTTCAACCCAAGATTGCTTGCTGTTATGGTACATGATTCTCTGTGATTCTCCCCCTCCCCCCCCCCCCAAAAAAAGGTGTCATCAATAAATGTATTTGTAAGTATGGTAAATAAGCCTCAGGATTTCTTTATAGCACCACAAAGATGGTTGGAAAAGATCAAATCTTCTAGCGGATAATACAAACATGATTTACCATAAGCTTTTTTGTCAGATGGTTTTAACTACTTGGCACATGGCTACACCCTGAAATATACTTCTTGGAGAAGTTTACATCTAGCTTTCTTCTGTTTCACTAAATGAAAGGAAAACCGATATATTTTCTACAAAGACCAGTTATCCTAGAAATGGGTCATACTCTGTCAAAAGAGGACTTTTCATAGATTCTAGGACTGGAAGGGACCTCGAGAGGTCATCAAGTCCAGTCCCCTGCCAGCATGGCAGGACCAAAATACTGTCTAGACCATACCTGATAGACATTTATCTAACCTACTCTTAAATATCTCCAGAGATGGAGATTCCACAACCTCCCTAGGCAATTTATTCCAGTGTTTAACAACCCTGACAGGACCTTTTTCCTAATGTCCAACCTAGACCTCCCTAGACTTAACCGTTTAAGGTTTAATGGAGAAGAACTGCACGACATATATGATTTTATGGTGTAGATGGCGGTTTACTATGAGGTTTTAAAGCCTTTTTAAGCCATAAGAAATCTAGGATTCAAGATAAGACTAAGTCATAGAGTTCAAAGCTTGGGACAGTGATGTGAGAAGCAATTGTTTGGCTTCTTCATGGTGGAAATCTTTCATTTAAAAAAAATGGCTAAGCAATATAGGCTGATCAAAAGAATGAGGTGTAATTCCAGTTATTGGAAAGGAAATGTTCTATTGTTTTACAACGATGTAGCTAACATGTCTTAGAGTACATAGAGGCTGATTTGCAAAGGATAGTTTGTGATTCTGATTGTCTTTTCAGGTATCCATAGTCTTGCCTCCATTATTGTTGTTATACTTTCGTCATATTAGGTGCACGTTTGTGGTCTTGTCTCATTTGTTACTGTATGATGAAAAGGTCATTCATTACATAACTGACTTCTGGCACAATGAAAGGCCAGGCAAAAATCAACAAATGGGCTTCTCTTGGTATAAGGAGGAACAGAGGTTTAGAACACTGAAGAGCAGTGCATGTTGCATTGCTGCTTGCACCATAGCAAGCAGAGGTGCCCATGTGGTTGTCAGAATGTAGACAGTTTGGTTGTAAAGAAGCTTGTAGGTCTAGCAAGCTTAGAATAAAGTCGCACCAAAGAAAACATGCTTCATCGTTATTGTAAGCTCTCTGCAAGAACAGCATATCCTTTGTGACCCTCCACTACAGAGCCTTGGCTTCATGCTAAACTAATGCTAGAATAACCCTGGATATCCCTTCAGAGTCCTTCATTTAGAACATTTAACTTCTGTAGCTCCCAGGGAAGGGCACTTAACCAGAAACTGCGGTGACAGATGTGTTAGAAATACCTGTACAGTTTTTGTTCTAAAGGATACCGTGCAATTTTGCATTTTAGCCAACAATAAACCTTAACAAAAATGATATCAATTCTCTGAATGTTTTTCAGTGGCCCATAAAACTAAATTGAAATTCAATTTTTGCAGCATCAGATTTTTAACTTTCAGAAAAATAGGAAATGCCAGGCCAAAACCACACCAGCTTGATATAATATTTGTAGAATTAAAATATTACTAATGTAAACTAATGTCTTTTTGCAAGATTTCCATTGCCTTATCGGTAGAGATACAAAGTAATAAGGCTTCATCTGATAATTGTGTCCCAAATATGAAAAAGACAGCTGAAGCATGCTTGATAATGTGCAATCTATTGACTTTATAAGAAGCTGACTGGTTTGTATCACAGGAAGCATTTATTATGTAATTACGCTCAATGAGAACCTGTGCTACTTCACTGCATAATCTATAAAACAATGACAGCTTTCTGAATTACTAAACAATCTTTCCAGACAAAATGAATTGATTATTTTGACTTTATGCTAATGGTGGTTACTCTGATAAATTACACAATTTTTTAAATGATTTCTTGTATAACCATTTTTTTTTCTTGCAAGTTTGTGATGCCCATTTTTGGCCAACTGGTGCTCTGATATGTAAATGACCTATAAACAGTTCAGCTTTGCTTTCAAAATTATATGGGGCACGATTTGTGGAGTTCTGAAAAATAAAGACGTAAATCTACTTTTAATTGAACCAGTTCAGTAACTATAGGTCAGATTCTAATACACATGCTGAATAATACCTAATACAAGTAGCTCTACTGAAACAAATAGAGCTATTTACAAAATAAGATACTGCTGAATAGGAGTAAGGTGGCACAGTCTGTCCATATCCAGGAAACTTCTAAACTAAACTTTATTTCAGATAAATCCTGAGAAGTGCCAGAATTTTTAAAATTTGAGAACCCCTTCACATACCAATCTTTGTGTGCGTGTGTATATATATGTGTGTTTGTGTATTAGTTTTAATTCAATGCCACTCACATTTAATAGACGTTCTCCAAGAAACTGAGATCAGCATTTTCAAGGGTCTATTCATTTTGGCTGCCATTGTTTGTGGATGCCACCCTTGAGACATCTACAGTCTAATTTTTCACAGATGCAAAGTACCCACAACTCCAGCTGAAGTTCACGTAGGTAGTTAGCACCTCTGATAATCTGGCCCCAAGTATAAGCAACATGGGTTTAAAAGCAAAGTTCCTCTCTCTTCTCTGCATTGTGATGAGCTCAACTGCATGGTCTTCAAGCTAAACTGGGAGTTGATTTATCTATAATAGAGTTTGTGGTCCTGTTTTCACTGATTTTAATTGATTTTATTGCCAGTTACCACAAGTTGACTAACAATAGTAAGGACTAGTCTAGATAGTCATCAAATGTTTGAGCCAGGACACAAACATTTGTGGAGTGTCTAAACTAGTATTTACCATCAGTACTGTGTCAGCTCAAGTTAAATGACAACTTGAATAAAAACTGGGCACAAACTCTGGGCTAGTTTACCTCACTTAGCGTGTCTCTTGAAACCCATTGACATGAAGGAGTTTATTATTTCACAGTTATTAGAGTGCTGTAAATATTGCTGCAGCCTACAAAATAGCTTGTGTATATAATACACAGTACATCTCCTCTGGGGCTATGAGACCTGCAGCAAAGATCCAAAACCCCATATTTCCTTCAAAATTTAGTTTGCAAACTTGAGTTCAGCTTTTTGGGGGTTCAATATCAATGACCAATTTAATCATAGTATACATTTAAGGTGATATATTTTCTGATGGGAGTAGAGGCGGCATCACCTACCGTTTACACTATTTAATGTATAAGAATGCTTTTAGTTGTCCAGGGTTGTCTTAACACTTAACTTTCCCCTTTCTGACTGGTTCTGTGCCCTGAACTACACAAAATTTGTGAGTGCATATGCAAATGTGTGGCTTAAAAGTATGTGATCAGTGATGCATAATTACACAGTGGATTTAAAAACAAAACAAACAGACTAAAAAAAAAAAGAGCCTTAACATTTACCGCATGTTGATTTTCATTCTGAACATGATCTGTGTAGGTGGGTGAAATAGTTACACAAACTCTACAAGTCAATAAGAGAGACAGAAGGGAAAGAATGGGACTGTGAACTAGCTTCCATAATAGCATTTTAAATTTTATTTAAAGAATTGAGCAATAGAGGAAAGAATGTGGAATGTCAGACTAGTAATTTAAGCAGAACAATTTAAAACGTGGAAAATTAGGTGCTGAATATTTGTTTAGTTGACAACTTACCAATAGACATAAATGTCTTTTTAAGTTTTTAAAGCATTAACATAACATTTATGCTACTAAAAAAAAAATCTTGACTATCAAGGGCTACCCTAGAGTGGAATGCAAGGTTCCACTAATTATCCAGTGGCTTCAAAGATTATAAGGTGTGGGGTCATCTTGACATGTCAACAGCTCTAATGTTCATGGGGGTTAAGTGCAAATGCATTTTAAAGATTGTTTGTAGGTAGGGAGTCCCTACCATAGTAACTAATACACAATAATGGGCCAAAGTGCTTCTGACGTGGTTTGGCACTATAATTAGGAAGGGCTATGTCTGAGTACATGAAAAAACAATCTGAACACTTGCTGCGAACTCAAATCAATATTAAGTTTCAAAGGCTGAACTTAACTTTTTCTCCTTCTCATATTTTAAAACTTCTGTTTCCAAGTACCTTGCTACTTTATGATTATAGCCAGAAATGGAGGTACTGAAATACAACTGAAAAATCTCTGTTGGGGATATTTCCAACCTGGGCAGACTAAAGAAGTGTCAGATCTTGTATAAGAGAACATATTCCTGTTATCTTTCCTTCCGTCTCTCATTGAGATGGAACTAAGTTCAAACAAGTTCAGGTAAAGTGACCAGTCTGGTAACTCTTACTCATTGGAAATTCAAGTTGATTGTTCATATTGTGTGAGTAAGGTCTGCTGGATTGAACCCAAACTTAATTTCTCTGCACCAAATCCAGGTGGCTGTTGAACTAAATTTAATTGAGAGATCCAATGTTAGCTATTGGATATCATAACGGACAGCTGAGGAACAACTTACAGATCAAAAATTATTTGAGAAATAACTTCAAAATGTGAGGACAATGTAAATTGTCTGAACAATTTACAAATCAGAACAAGGCTAAATTTGTCAAATACCCCAAAACATTGTAGAAAGCAATGCCTACCCAGCAAAGAAAAACCTGGGGCTGGCCCGTGCCAGCCAACTTGGGCTTGCAGGGCTCAGGGTGTGGGACTCTCATTGTTTTGTAGACTTCCAGGCTTGGGCTGCAGCCTGAGCTCTGGGACCTTCTCACCTTGCAGGGGTCTTAAAGCCCAAACCCCAGCCTGAGCCTAGAAGTTTATACAGCAATGAAACAACCATGCAGCCCAAACCTCAGAAGCCGAAGTCAGCTGGCATGGGCCAGCAGCAGGATTTTCTGTGCTGTGACAACATACCCTCAGGTTATCTCTAGTTGCAGCCATCTAACTAATGTTGACCCCTATTGTGTTACATACTGTAGAACACACAGTAAAACGCAGTCCCTGCCACAAAGAGCTTACGACTTCAATGGACAAGTCAGATGAAGGATAAGAAGGGCAACAGAGGTGAAGACTGGCCAAAGATTGTGCAGCACTGGAACAGCCTAAACTAGAATCTAGGTCTGAGTCCCAGTCTAGTGCCCTATCCCTTCAACTACACTCTGTGTGTATGTCTTCCACTCCCTTCAATGGGAATTGTGTATGCAGTCAACCAATGTCAGAACTCTGCCCACAGTATTCACATAACTAGGAATGTACATGAGGAATGTAGCTTTGAATGTGCCCTATTACAACTCACTGTTATTCTAAGAAGCATTTTTCTTCGCTCCTCACAGCTACTTTCAACAAGACATTGCATTTAACAGCTCAGGGCTTAATAATGATCGCATAGCAGCAAAGCTTCAAGAACAAATGAGTGTCTGGATTGCCTCCTAAGGTCTTTCCTCTGGTCTTATTACAAATGACAATGAAGATAACATTAGACAAGCAGTACAAAGGAAGAAATACACATTTGTGTTTTGGGTTTCTTAAAACCCCTCAACTACTAGCCACATCATTTATTTCAGTCTGTCGATGTTACTGCCTATCTTCTGGTTGGCACATGTAAAAATGCTCCCATTTGTCACTCATCAGAGAAACCCATAAAATTCGCAGCATTTTCCAACAGGACAACCAGCTATAAAGTAAAAGCCAAGAATGATCCAGAAGGAAACTCACCCAAATATTGCAATTTGGTTCATATTCTTTCCCCTGCTAACAGGAGGGGAGAGAATTTAAACTTGGACCAACCCACCATGGACTGAGAGGTCCATAGCATACTGCTCAAAATCCAAATCTGTGGAGGGTCCTCTGGAATGTTGGCAGTGGGAGGGGGATTAGGTGGGAGGATAATGCTGGTGGGAAACTCTTTCTCTTCAGCATTCTGCATTGGAGACTACAGGAATGCACAAATGTGAGTTAATGCAGTACTAATAACCAATATTGTATAATGTGGAGGCTGGTTACTGATCAGGGTTAGTTAAAAAGGGAACTTAGGTATTCTAGTGTTTGGATTCACCTCTACACTTTTGACCCCCTTACTTCTTCCCCTGGAAGAGTTTATTTACAAAGATGTGACTGCAGAAGTTTGGAATGCAGAAAAAAATGAGTGTCAGGAACATATAGTGGAGTCACTCTACCCCCCCAAAAATAAAAAGCAGTGGAAAGAAAGGGAGTGGTGAAAATATGATGGGCACTCAGTAACCCAACTTTCCCATCCTTTGCCCCTGAATCTCTCTGCCCTGGTTTGTTAGAGTCAGGGGGGGAGAGAGAGAGATTACTGGCAGCCTGATGCCCTTAGAAACCACTGGATACCAGAGCAGAGATTTGCAATGAAAAAGATATTCATTTCACCTCTGAGCATACACTTACCTCACAGCAGGCTTAGAGAGTAGGTGCTGGGTGAGGAGCACAAAGGGCAACAAGGGCCTTACAGTGTCTGTTATAACTATAAAGGGAAGGGTAACAGCTGTCCTGTGTACAGTACTATAAAACCCCTCCTGGCCAGAGACTCCAAAATCCTTTTCCCTGTAAAGGGTTAAGAAGCTCAGGTAACCTGGCTGGCATCTGACCTAAAGGACCAATAAGGGGACAAGATACTTTCAAATCTTGGGGGGAGGGGAAGGCTGTTGTTTGTGTTCTTTGTTTTGGGAGTGTGTTCGCTCTCGGGACTGAGAGGGACCAGACATCAATCCAGGTTCTCCACATCTTTCTAAACAAGTCTCTCCTATTTCAAACTTGTAAGTAAATAGCCAGGCAAGGTGTGTTAGTTTTCCTTTGTTTTTCTCAACTTGTAAATGTACCTTTTACTAGAGTGTTTATCTTTGTTTGCTGTACTTTGAACCTGAGACTAGAGGGGAGTCCTCTAAGCTCTTTAAGTTTGATTACCCTGTAAGGTTAATTTCCATACTGATTTTACAGAGATGATTTTTACCTTTTTCTTTAATTAAAAGCCTTCTTTTTAAAAACCTAATTGATTTTCCTTGTTTTTAGATCCAAGGGGTTTGCATCTTGATTCACCAGGGATTGGTGGGAGGAAGGAGGGGGGATGGTTAATTTTTCCCTGTTGTAGATCCCAGGGGGGTTGGAACTGATTCACCAGGAGTTGGTGGGAGGAAGGAGGGGGAATGGTTAATTTCTCCTTGTTTAAGATCCAAGGGGTTTGGATTTGTTTTCACCAGGGATTTGGTGAAGGTTTTTCAAGGTTTCCCAGGAAGGGAATCCATTGAAATGGTGGCAGCCGAACCAGAGCTAAGCTGGTAGTTAAGCTTAAAAGTTTTTCATGCAGGCCCCTACATTTGTACCCTAAAGTTCAAAGTGGGGATCCAGCCTTGCAATGAAAAAGATATTCATTTCACCTCTGAGCATACACCTACCTCACAGCGGGCCTAGAGAGTAGGTGCTGGGTGAGGAGCACAAAAGGCAACAAGGTCCTTACAGTGTCAAAGGCTGAGAGTCATTCGTTTCCCATTAATTTCATTTAGGCATTTCACAGCCCAGAATGCCTAAAGCCTTGGGGTACAAAAAGAGGCACAAAGGTCTGGAGACAAGGTAGTATGGATCTGGATATCACTGCCATTCCTCTGTGTGATGTGTCATCCACCACACAGTGGTAGAGAAGGGGTTAAAAGGAGCATAGAGCGACTGCTCAGGGAACAGCCAATCCAAGAGAGGCTGCAAGAAGCAGCCAATCAGGGCCCAGCAGGCCCATATAAAAAGAGCTGCTGAGGCAAAGGTGGCCAGTTGTTTCTGGGAACTCAAGGGGTGAGCACTGTGTCTCTAGCAGGCTGATACCTGTGGTACCTTGGACAGAGCATCTGCTGGCAGGGACCAGGGGAACAAGAGGAATACCTGACTGGCTGCTGAGACTGGATAGTTGCATGTCCTGAGGAAGGGTGAAGACGGTGCTGGGGTCATAGGGAAGTGGCCCAGGGAGACACAGCAGTGGAGAGAGAGGCAGCAGAAGGCTGCTAGCTAGTGGGTTCCTGGGATGGGACCCGGAGTAGTGGGTGAGCCCAGCCCCCCCCCCCTCCATTCTCCACTGGGGAAGTGGCTGGACTCTAGAACTGAGAGACCTCCCCCCAGAAGTGGGAAAACAGAGTGACCCCACCAAAGGGCCAAGTCAAGAAGAGGATGCTGCAGTACTTGGACTGAGGCAGGTCTGCAGGTGGTGACGATGACAAGTGAGGCACCACCAGGAGAATGCTCACTGGCTAGCAAAGCTAATCCCTGTGATGGCCAACAGGAAGCGCTGCAGTAGTGAGTAAGCCCTGTGACACTCAGTCTCTGCAGGATTCCTGAGCCATAAAGCCTTAAATCCCTGATCCTTGAGGGAAGTATGTAGCTAGAATTCCCACTGTAAACACACTATATCCTCATGAATTTTTCCATCCTCCCACCAGTTTCTCCACAGGAGAGGAGAACTCAGGGCCTAATATGCTTGCTGTATATGCTATTCCAAATTGCTTCTTGTGGTGACTTTCTGTTTTACATCAAGGTTTACACTTGGAGAAAGCTAGAAATGTTTTTACTCTGATTTATTTACATGAATGAACTAATTACTTTATTTTGTTGTTCTTTGCTTTCCCAGGGTTCTTTGATTGCATAGCCCATGTGAGGGCTTTGTATACCACAGTATTCTCAAAAACCAACATTCTTAATAAAGAGCCACTTACTGAGAGTTTGTAAATTACATTTTACGGAGGTTTTAATCATCTTCAGAAACCTTTATTGAAAATTATAATATTGTATTCTATTTTTAAAAAATACTGAAAATGTGGGGGAGGGTGGCATTTCTAGTTATTATCCCCATTTTTAAACACCTTTCAAATATTGTAGAGCCAAAAACTGTTCTCAAACAGCTCCCCTTTTCTTGGATAGGAATTGTAGGTACCTGAGGACAGTTAGAGCATTTCAGTTTGTGTATCCATATCACTCCATAACACTATAAATTCATGTTCCTTACCAATATATAAATCCAAACTCTGTTCCCGCATCATCTTATCTACGTAAGCATCAGTAATACTTTGTTTTTGAAGATCTTGACAGCAAACTTCATTATCTGTTGAGGTCAGTGAGAGAGACACAATAATCATAATTCAACATCTCAGCACTGTTGCGACACTTATTTTGTGAAGTTGTCATTGCAACCCAATATCACTGTGTGCAGAGATTGGCTATTGTGACAAAAACATTGCAGCAATATCTAGATATTACACGGCAGTTATTTTATGACCCTCTGCATTTCCGTTTGTCACAATATCCAGTCTCTTTCCCTTTCCCGTTCTTGAATTAGGAATGAGAAGGGGATGAATCTTGGTGATTGTGGTCCATTTGTTCAACATTTCTCAGATTGTGTTCTTTATTTGAAGAATTATAGGTCCTACTCAATTGACAGATCTCTGTCCAGGTCTCTGTGTTACTGTTATTGATGTGAGTCTTGTCCTCTGCCAGTACCTGGTTACATGGACTCAGGTTCTCTCCTGTTCTTTTCAACAATTTATATTACATTCTCCAGATCTTCTTGTCAGTCAAGAAATTTCTAGACAGAGCTAAAACTCCTGACTTCATGTGATGACAGACACCAGTGTTTAAGGGTGGGGTTACTTCCCTAAAATTTGATTCAAGCCAGGTGATCCAGTAGAGGAATGACGTAGCATCTCAGTATACTAGAATTCTGAGCTGTACCCTAGTCTTTTTTCTGGAACACCATGGTCACAAAACCATCTTCATGGACAAATATCACAGAAGTAGCACACCTAAACCGAGGGGAAGCTGAGTCAGACTTGTGAGGGGAGCATCATTTTTTTTCCAGATATGCCAGGAAACATTTAGACTCTGTGGCCCCAATGCTGTTTTGCCATGCATCTGCTGGATGCAATAGAGTGCGGGGAGGGATATCAAGTGGTCCAGCTCCAGTGCAGGTTAGAACAGCACTCCAGGCACTACTAGCTTTTACTCAGGATTTTTGTATGTGACTAATGAGGGTCATCTGTGCAGGTGGCAAAAACATCAGAGATTAAACAAAATGTTCTTATTTGCTATGTGGCTTCTGTGCATTACAATTCCACTACAAATACCCCACATGTCCTATCTGCAAATGTCCCTTAAGTGATATACTGCAGGCTAATTAAAATTTTATTTTCGCCTCAGGATGTTTATGGAAACCAGGAGCCTGCATAAAGGAGGAGCTAGAGCCAAAATATTTCTACTGTTTGGACACCATCTGGCAGACTGACAGGAATACCCCCATTATCTGTATCTGTGGTGTCCTGCAATGGAAATCAAGTAGCAGGTGGGGAATACTTGGTTGCTATTATTAGCTCTATAGCCCTGCTAAGCCAGTAGGTTCCCATGCCTGTACCACTTCCAGCAATTACACCTTCAAAATGATAATCAGAGCCAAGATGTATGAAATTGCTGCTGTCACTACCTTGAGCCTTTTTTCAGCAGAAAAGGTCAAATAACATGACACTTATGTCCTACTAAAATTAGAACAAAACACTATTATTTATAAGGGGACACCTTACTTATACCTGCTAACTCACGAAATTAAAAGTTATGGCCTGCCTAGTGACTGCATCTAGTGTCAGGTATTTAAGTTCTCCTCCCTCAAGCATTTATTCCAAACAAAGTTTCACTGAAGTTGATGTTGTTATGCTCCAAGTCAATCTGAATTATGTTGAACAGACATACTTTAGATATAAAAATGGAGGGTCATATCCTAAGCTGATGTAAATTAATGCAACTCCATTAACTTCAACAGAGCTATGCATATTTACTTCAGCTGATGATCTGGTCCTGTTTTCATACTGAAAATAAGAATGTGACCATAAAAACGTCTCCATGCCAACTGTAAAGGATTCTCTGTTCTGTAGCAGTAGCCCCTGACAAGACTGATACTATGAAAGCAATGTGTTGAGTGTAGTATTTATCCAAACAGGGTCAAGTAACTTATTTAATAAAAGCCTGTGTCCTACTGATCTTCATAATCTTTGTGAGATGTGTGTACAGATGATATTTAAGGAGTTGAGTATGTATACGGGGAAATGTTTTAAAGCCTGCATCAAAGCAGGATTGTCAAGCAGGTTTTGACCAGACAAAGGATATATGTTCACATGTAACATAAGCATTGTAAGCCAGCATAATGGAAACCCGTTTGTATGTGAAGGGAATAAACCAGGGAGTTATCCTGACTCTGAGGGGGGAAAAACAATAAAATTTGGGTTATAAGAAGGCAAAATGATGCATATTTATCCTTCACTGAGGAAGCCAAAAGGACAGAACTTTTTGCATTCACGAAAGGGGAATCCTAGCTATGCTGGTTGATGATGCTGAAAGACTGCTTTAGGTGACAAACTATCCTATACAAGGATTTTCAAAGACTCGCAGAAATATAGGACTGGATGGGACTTGATAAGTCATCTAATCCAGTTCCCTGCATTGAGGCAGCACTAAATATTATTATTTTAGCCTGTTAAAGTTTAGACTCTAAGAAGCATATTATACTTCTTGTTTTATAGATAAGCATTTCTGTTCCCACTTGGTATCCTTACTCACTATCTCTTAAATTTTAGTCTGGTAATAAACTTACAGTTATTTTCATGATAAATATTTGTCAGTGCCGTGTTATTAAATTGGAGTTGAGATACTCAGTTGAATCAAACAGACTAGTGTGTGCATTGTTCCTTTGGGGATAGTTTATCTTGTAATTTCTGAGAGTGTCCCATAACAGAGATTGGGTTCTACATGGGAACACTTCACAGTGGATTGGGGTGCACCTATTGTTAACCTGCAAAGTAAGAGCTGACGAGTCGAGAGGAGATTATAACAGGCTGGCAGTGTCAAGGAGCTGACACCCAGTTAAGCACAAGCAAGTCTCTCTCTCTCTCTCTCTCTCTCTCTCTCGCTGAAGGCAGGCGGGTTACAAGGTGACTCACAAGCCTGGGCACCCTGAGAAAGTGTCGGTGATTGGTAATAGGAACAGCAGATAATACAGTTTGTGATACTTCATTAATACTACTACTACTGGTCCTTCAAGCCTGTCTTGCCTCTGCCTGTGGCTAATAGTAGGAGGGTGAAAACAATGTAAGTAGCAATGCTGTACATAAATGGTGTGCCTAAACTGCCGCTGAAAGTTAGTTCTAGCCCTCTAGTTAGCTCTAGCACAAGTTTGTCTATCCAGCCTGGAAGGCTAACATGCTTTTTCCCCCCAACCCCCACTCCTCGCAAAAAAGCAGTGTGGATAATGTGTCTCAGGGTGCAGGTCAGGCTCTCAAGCCCACCTGACCCCTTAAGCTTAAAAGCCCAAGAAGCGTCCACACTGCTGTTTTTAGCATGCTAGCTAGAGAGCCTTGCTGGCATGGACAGACAGACAGACTCATACTGGGAGGGTCACTCACAGCTACGGTGTAGACCAGTGGTACCCCAACTGGGGTTCGCGAACCCCTGGGGGTTTGCAGAACGTTACAGGGGGGTCACTAGAAAAATTTCTCTAATGGCGACCAGAGAACCCTGGGCACTGGAGGCAGCAGGTGGGATCCGGTTGCAGGGCAGACAGCCTGAGCCCCAGGGAGAGCGGGGCCGGGCAGTTGGGAGCCCGAGCCCCGGCGGTCAGCAGGACCTGCAGCACGAGCTCAGTGGAGCTCAGTTGACTGGGGCGGTCAACAGGGTCCAGCAGCAGGAGCCCCACAGAGTGTGGATCTGGCAGCCCAGACCCCGTTGCGGGGCCAGTAGCCTGAGCCCTGTGGTGGGCAGGGTGGCAGCTGAGACCCCAGGCACGCATGTGGCAGCTCGGACCCCTGTCCTTGTCAGACAGGGGAAGTTGTTATGGAGGGCAGAGTGAGTAGGGGCCACGCTGTACATGGGAGGCGGTCCAAGCTAATTTGTCCCTTGCAGGACACCCTCCTAGGGACAGACCTCATGGCGGAAGAAAAGCTGTTTGTGAGCCAAACCAGCCGGAAGCACGTTGTAGCCCGTGTAGCAGTGTTAAGGTGCCTCAGTAATTGTCATTCTTTCTGGAGTGCTGTTTTGCTTCAGTGAGACTTGAGTGAATCTTCTCATTTTCTAGTTTGTTGGTTGTTTTTATTAGAACTTTTGTACACAAGTTCAATGGATAAGTGGCTGAAAAAGGAAACTGTAAAGACGCAAGAATCGGCCAGTGTTTCCTCAAGTCCACGCTGTGGAAAATCTACGTCTAATGATCATGATGGTCCTGGAAAGTCACTTACAAAGAAAAGAAAATATGACGACGATTATATAAAATACGGCTTTACATGCATTGGTGATCAAGAACATCCAAAACCACTGTGTGTGATTTGTGGTGATGTTCTAGCAAACAGCAGCCTCAAACCTTCTCTACTTCGGCGCCATTTAGAAACTAGGCATCCTGCACACATCAATAAGCCTGTTGATTTTTTTCAAGTGAAAATTAGCTAAGAGGAAAAATGATGTTACCAGTTTTATATCCAAAGCAAGTACTGATAATGAAAATGCACTTGAAGCGTCATACCGTGTGAGCTACTGAGTAGCAAAAGCATCAGAAGCCCATACCATAGCGGAGAGCTTGATTGGTCCATGTATAAAAGAAGCAGGGCCGGCTCCAGGCACCAGCCAAGCAAAGCTCGTGCTTGGCGGCAGATTCTACCGGGCGGCATTCTGCCCAATCCTAGGGCGGCACAGCCCCTTTATTTGTTTTGTTCACTGATCTGGCCGCCCTGTAGGGCGGTGGCGCGGAGGAGGGGAGCGCCCTGCTGGGAGTGGGCTCCGCGCTCTGTCTGCCCCGCCAGTGCCAGGTCTGTAGCAAGCCCAGCAGGGCAGCCTGCGTCCTTCCCTCCCCGCCGACCGGAGCAGCATGGAGCCCTCCCGGCAGGTGGCACAGCGGTCGGGGCCGCGTGGCGAGCGCCCCACTGAAGCCCTGGCTGCTTCTTTCTCTCTCTCCTCCCGCTCCCTCCCTCTCCCCCCAGAGTCGGCCTGGAAAAGAAATAGTTCATTGCATGCTTGGAGAAAAGGCTGCAAAAAGAATTGACATGGTACCTTTGTCCAATAATACATTGTCACGAAGAATTAATGACATGTCAAATAATGTAGAGACCATGATTGTACAGAGAGTGAAAAAATAGTCCATATTATGCTATACAGTTGAATGAATCAACTGATGTAGCTAATTAGCTATTTTGCTACTGTTTGTACGTTATGTGAATGAAGGTCTGGTTGAAGAAGACTTGTTGTTTTGCTGACCATTGGAAGAACGTACAACTGGAGAAGATATCTTCAATCTGACTAATGCATGTTTCCAAGAAAAGGAAATAGATTGGTCTCGTTGCCTAGGCATTTGCACTGATGGGGCCACATCAATGACGGGGAAGTATACTGGATTTGTAGCTTGAACAAAACAGGTTGCATCAAAAGTCTCTTGGACTCATTGCAGCATCCATAAACAAGCCCTCACAACAAAATGCATGCCTGAGGGACTGAAGGAAGTGCTGGACAATGCAGTGAAAATGGTGAATTTCATAAAATCACGGCCAACAAATTCCAGAATATTTCATGTACTTTGTGAAGAAATGGGTAGTAGACACAATTGTCTCCATCATACTGAAGTTAGATGGCTGTCACGGGGCAAAATCCTTGTACGCTTGTTTGAGCTTAAAATGGAAATCCTAGTTTTTTTTTTCAACAGCCACCCTTTCCACCTTGCCAGCTGTATGGAAAATAATGTCTGGCTCCAGAGCCTCACTTATTTAGCAGATATTTTCTCAAGAATTAATGACCTAAATTTATCTCTTCAAGGTCTCAATATAACAGTTTTCAATGTGTGAGAGCGAGTTGAATCCATGATAAAGAAGTTGCAGTTCTGGGAAAGTTGTTTGGAAAACAATCAAACTGAGTGTTTCAATAATCTTCATGACTTCCTGGCAGAACATAAACTTCAGTTTGGTTTTAGTGCACTAAAACCAATGTAACTGCACACCTAAAAGGACATTGCACAACTTTCAGGGAATACTTTCCAGCTATGTCAGGCGATAATGACTGGATTCACAACCCTTTTGATGATACCATTTTCTCAACACAGAATTTGAACACTGAGGAAAAAGAGAAATTGATTGAGATCGCCTGTGATTACGAACTGAAAAGGAGTTTCAGAAATCTGGCATTGATCAACTTTTGGGTGAGTTTAAGAAACGAGTACCCCCTTCTGGCAGAAAAAGCTGCTGCAGTTTTGTTACCATTTTCAACAACATACTTATACGAAAAAGCGTTTTCTTCGTATGCACATCTGAAAACCAAATACAGAAAGAGACTTGATGCCGAACCAGACCTGAGAATTTATCTTTCTCCAGTGGTTCTGGACTTTCAAGAGCTGTGCAGAGCAAAGCAAACGCATCCATCACACTGAGGAAATTTAAACTTAAATCCCTGGAAATATTCATTTTTAGGAGGGGGTTCACGAAATTTCCTAATTTTAGTGAAAGGGGTTCACGGACTGTTAAAGTTTGGGAACCACTGGTGTAAACATATCCGAAGATGTGGGGGAAATCCTTCCTGATCCTTGTGGTGATCAGTGTGCCCTGAGCCATGACATTTGATTAACCTTTGTATAATAAAAGTAATGCACAATATTTTTAAATACACAGACTAAGGTATTACTTTTATTGAGCTAAAGTAGTCTGTCTTAATGAGAGAGAGACCTGTATGAATCAGTCCCTTAACACCATACCTGCATGCACTGAAGATCTTCCTCCCCTCTGTCTCCCTCCTCCCCCACCCCCACCCCCCCAAAAAAGGAGAAAAACATTCCTTCCTTGGAAATGAATGACTTGAAGGCCAGCCATGGCATTTTATTAGCAATTGGATAAAAACAAATTGTTCAACCTTTTCCTTTTTTAGTGTCCAAAGGTGGCCCCTAACCACCCTTACATGTTTGTTCTTCTTGAGACAATGATGACTATGGCGGAAATAAGAAAAAAAAAATTGGAGTTTGATTAGCATCTAAATATTAAATTCTCCCCCAACTTAATTCAACTGAGTAACAGCAAGGAGAAATTTGGTTGGTTATATTAATCCAGGGTACAGGGATATAAAATGAACTTTGAAATCTGGTGGAAACAAGCTTTTTCGTGAGCTTTTTAGTACTTGCTGCTTCTAGTAGCACAAAACTGAGAAGTGCAGATAATTGAGGGTTGATCTTTTTTTTTTTTTTTTTTAATATTGAAAAGAAGGTTCAATTTAGCACAGAGGGTGGGCAAACTACGGGCCACATCCGGCCCACGGGACCGTCCTGCCCGGCCTCTGAGCTCCTGGCCGGGGATGCTAGTCCCCGGCCCCTCCCCTGCTCTCCCCTCCTCCGCTCCCTCAGCGCGCCATGCTGCCAGTGCTCTGGCCAGCCGCTCCTGCCGGGCAGCACAGCGGCATGGCTGGCTCCAGCATGGTAAGGGGGTGGGGAGCGGGGGGTCCCAGGGGTAAGTCAGGGGACAGAGAGCAGGGGGTGGTTGAATGGGGCGGAGGTTCGGGAGGAGGGGGCGGTCAGGGGACAGGGGAACAGGGGCGGAGGTTGGATAGGCGTGGGAGTCCCAGGGGACCTGTTGGGGCGGCAGTGCGGATAGGGGTCAGGGCAGTCAGGGAGGAGGAGGGGTTGGCTAGGGGATGGGGTCCCTGGGGGGCGGTTACAGGCGGGGGGTCCAGGGAGAGGATGGTCAGGGGACAAGGAACGGGGAGGGGTTGGATGGGTCGGGAGTTCTGAGGGGGACAGTCAAGGGGCAGGACATGGGAGGGGGCGGATAGGGGGCGGCGGCCAGGCTGTTTGAGGAAACACAGACTTTCCTACCCAGCCCTCCATACCGTTTTGCAACCCCAATGTGGCCCTCGGGCCAAAAAAGTTTGCCCACCCCTGATTTAGCATAAACTTCAGTTTCTGGTTTTATCCAAACTTCATTGTGCACCCTTAAACAGAGCACTATTGCTTTCACAGAGGGAGATTTCTATCACTAATACCAAACAACCACAAAATGAAATGCAAACACACCTAACATCTATACTTTTCCAAGGGATGATCCCTTGGATCCCCTACTTCCTTGGTTTTCAAAAATAATGTTTTTCAGCAGTTCAGCCCTGTGATTTAAGTAACGTGATTCTCATTTTAAAGATGAGGAAAGTGAAGCAGTTAAATGACTTGCCTAAGCCACAAAGACAATCAGTAGCAAAGCTGACATTGGAATACTGATGTTCTTGGTTCCCACTCCTGTATATGTGTAGATAATGCCTCCTTTAATTAATAATGTCATTGTATGACTTTTGGTTTCCTTGATTGATCCCATCCTTGATTTATCCCTTTGTTGGAAGTGCCTGATCTAAAGGCCACTAAAGTCAATGGGAATCTTTCCATTAACTTCAGTGGGTGTTGGATCTCACCTCAAAGTCATTCTGGGTTATCCTTGAATAGTTTTACAAATCTAAACACGTTATATTATTTTTCTTGCTGCCGTCATTGTTTTTTGGTTTTCTTTTGGTGTTTCAAATTCTGCATTGACTTTTTAATCACACCTTGGTGTCAGGAGAAGCCTGGCTTTTGTGTGGATTTCCTCAGTTCCTTACAGTTATGTACTAACAGCAGTAATTCAGCATATAATTCTGGAATTATTGTACTGCCCAAAATTTTCCATGCCATTTACCTCCTTGTCCCTACCTTTGAGGCCTGACAGAAATCTGTCCCAACCTACCTTTCTGATTTCTTCTCAACATTCTTCTCAACTTGGTCCTCTCCAACTTCGAGCGGAGGTGACACATTAGTAAGTAAGTGTCAGTAAGCACACACAATCCCACCAGTTGGTAGTGCATTGCAACGCTGAAGAGAGGTTTTTTAGTAGTAGTAGATGAAGATGACCCTCTGTACTTGCAAGATGAGGAGCAGTAACCCAGTTGTAATGGATCATGGAAAATTGATTGAGAAAAGTTCTTCACTTATAGATATGACAATTTAATAGAAAAAATTGACAAGAATGTATCATTTTAAAGAAACAAAATGAACCCAAAATGAATTGTTTTGTTAAAGTCAAAATGTTCAGTTCAGACCATATTGGAATATGATGTTTCAATAGGACTTTTCATTAATTGTTTCTTTGTTATTATCCCAACTAGAATATCAATGGCCAAAATACTTACCAATTACAATACTTGTCACATAGTTTAATTACTAACCTTTACTTTTAAGATAAAAATATAAAATTAAATATTAAAAAATCAAAATTGAGACCATGTATTGAGCAAAGTAATTTCTTTTTTAGATTTAATTTTGTATTAATTTTTGCTTTTGTTATTTTAATTAAAGAAATAAAATTAATTTCATGGAACAGAATTTCTAAATTTCAACTAGCTCTGTTTTCATCATAGGAATCACATCCGTTATAATACATACCCTGAATCATAGCACTGACATTAGTTTAAAACTCCATTGACTTCAGAGAGAGTTTATAAAGATTGGCACATATATACCAACACGATTACTATACAATTCTCTTCAAAGCAAATTCCCAAGGAAAAAAAGTCTTATAAAAGATAGAATTAAGGCTGCATGTATAACTCCTTTTAAAATATTATAAAAAAAATTCCACCTCAACATAATGATATAGCACCAAATTTTATGCCTCAGTCAGGCACAAAATTTTCCATCAACACTTGATGCGCTTGCCTAAAATTGCTAAAGAAACAAAAATTTAAGTTGCAGAATCAAACCTGTCCAAATTCTTCTTCAAAGCCAGATATAACTATGGTATATTTTACATCTTATTCTCCATGACCATTTCACAACCACCACCCCTCCCTGGCCTTTTATATCTTTCTACAAATACAGGAATGCAGCTCCTAATTAGCACCCTTTCCCTAACAGACTAGATAATAGGCTTGGAAGGATTTGTTTTTTTAAGTGGGTAAATGTTCATTTCATTGAACACACACACACACACGAACACACACACAAAATATTCCCATCAATAATAATCAAAATATACAAATGAGCAAAGAAAGAAAAATGCTCCCTGAGACTTAGTCAAAATCCAGCAATTTAGGCTTTTGAATTAGGCTTGTTACAAATGGATTAGAGAATGAGTAATGTAAACAGGTACGATTTAAGGATATTTATTTTGTATATTTTGACATGTGAGATTGACAATTTGTGGTAATGATTTTGTAGCGGGGGCCACTCACCTCAAGTGTTGAGTGGCTCCTATTGGGTGTGTGTATGTCTGCTCTCTCTCAGCTTTTGTGTTGATCTCTGCCTGCCATTTCTCTTTTTCAGGTGGTTTTCATGACTACAGTGTAACCAGTTTACGTATAAGATCTTACAAGACACTGTTTGGCAAAATAGTCTGACAACAGTGTGTTGGGTGCTCCCTTTGCTAGGTGACATAAAGATTGGCTTTTAGACTCACATTTCTCTCACACTGGGATCATGCTTTGCTGTACGCCTTCATTTCTGTTTTGTATAATAAAATAGTATCCTGCTTGGAGATGGCTAATCTTCTTCTTTATTCATCAGAATTTCGATTTTACCTTCTCAGCTGGGGCAGTTGGCTGGGGAGTTAGAGAGGTAATGAGTTCTTTGGACGACTCCACTTGCTGGTACTAGATTGGGAAGCTACAGAGAGAGAGGTTATTAAAATAATAGAGGAGTTCCTGTGCTTGGAATATAAGGTGGAATAACCTGGTTGGGCCCACTTCAGTGAAGAGAAAAAAATATGGGTAGGGACGTAGATTTTAACTGTTCCCTGTCAAGCCCTGTATGACTTAATAGTCATGAGCCCAGCTGGTAAACTTCCAATCCTTGTGGATATTAAAAGCACCATTGGGAAGCTCATGGAGTTTCCCCAAAGTTAGAACTGATCTCAGAGCAGATACTAGCTTGAAGGGCAGCAGCGAATATTACCCTGTTGCAGTTTGTTGTAACCCAATAATTCTGGGTTTATGGCTTTATTATTCATTACTTTCAGAGTCTATGAAGGTTGCAAGCTCCACTAACAACCATCTTTCATGACACACTTCATGGTTTGTGGCTGTCACAATGAACAGCCGCAAAATGGTAGACCTTGTAACTCTTGAGTAATATATGTCAGGGTTCACAGCATTTAGCTACCACACTGGGAGATCACTGGTGCTTGTAACCACTGAGTGAGTAGCATTCTTAAGAGTCTACAGCAGCTGCCAATAATGCTGGAAAGCCTGCAGAACTGTTAATGGTGCACAACACCTACAAACACCCCCAGCATATAGATAGCAGCCAAAACTATTGAGGGTCCTTCTGTCAGTGATTTGACTCAGACCAGTTAGGGAACATTATCAGTACTTCCAAGAGTTCTTTTGTCCAGGATAACTAGAGTTGCAAGTACTGGCAAGGCTATAATTATTGGATGCTTCTGCTTAAAGGTGCTGCTAGTATACCATTGGCAATGATAGTCACCAGCAATTCTCCTCTATGTCAAAGGGCAGTGAGTGGTATAATGAAGGGCTCAAATCATTTAGGGCTTGTTTTCGCTGCAGTATTAGCTTGACGTATATAATTCAAGTGTTGCCCGTAACCTGACTCCTGGGCTCCCACACAAAACTGTAGCTCAAGTTAAGTTGTGCTTTGAACTTTTGCTAGCTGACTTGTCAGGTGGTGTGAGCTGAAACTCCAGTGCTGCTGCAGATTGAGCAAGCAATGAAGTGGGGACTCGGGTACTCAGTGTTTCTAATACAGTCACCCAGTGCCTCTCATTGTGTTTTGGAGTGTGATCACTCTCCCAATGGGAGGTTAACTTAAGAGGAGTTAACTTGAGAGGAGTCACACACTGCAGTGAAGACAATCCCTTTAAATTAATATTCCTTTATCAGTACCATTTATAACCATAAAGAGTTCTTTTGTCTATGGTAATAGTGCTAAGAAACATAGCTGATACGCCACTGACATTTATAATGTTCTCTATGTGCCTGAGGATAATGTCTGTCATTTCTTATGAACACCACTGACGTGTTGGTGACATTTACAAAGTTCAACACACATATCTTACATCAATTTATAATATTCAGCAGGATGCCAGCAAAGTTTGTAAAGTTTGTCATGTCTCTGGTGACACTCAGAGGGACCAACTTCTGTAATACTATAACACTGAGCACAATAGGTCCAATGTGTTCACCTTTGTGAAATATCTGTGTGTGTGTGTGGGGGGAATTGTAAATATTTTTCATGATTTTTTTTAACCAAGGGTCAGCTTTCTTTTTAAAGAATCTATCTTTTGATGAAAAACTTTCTAAAGAAAATCACAATTTTTTTTCTTCTCCTGACATTTTTTAATCAGCTCTCCCACTGTGGTATTCCTGATTTACATAAGTGAATAAATGCGATTAGAATCAAAACCATTATATCTGGAATGGGGCTGACAACACTTATGTTTTAGGGCTGGTCTACACTGAAGATACATTGACCCAGCTAAGTTTCTTATGGGTGTGAAATCCACACCTGTGAGACACATAAAGAAGCTGACCTAATTCCCTGTGTAGACAGCTATCCATCCACCGAAGAATTCTTTCATAGAGCTAGCTATTGTCTCTTGGAAAGGTGGATAACCTACAACAATGGGAGAACCCCTCCCATTTCTGTAATAAGCGCTACAGCGGCAGCACTGCCCTGTGCCTCTGTAGCATTTTAAATGTAGATGTGGCCATAGGTTGGCTTAAAGCTTGTTGTGAGTTGGGTGTAACTACATTCAGGGTAAAGGCAAAGGATTACACCCATTGTAATGCGGTGGCTGAAACAGTTATGCAACCTCCACCCCAAATGCAGGCCCCTATCTCCAGCCAAAACACAGGTGCATCAAAGGCCACTTTGGAATTTGAACTATGTGGGCAGAGTTTGACAGCATATTGTTTTGGGTGGGAGGGGTGCCTGTGAGTGACAAGCAGGACAGGGAGACAGAAGCAGTGAGAAAGCTAAGTAGACAGGAACAGAAACACTAGTAATGTGGCCCAGAAAGAGAGCTAAGAGTGAAATCTTTGGGGTACAGAGTGCTGGCTGGAAAGGCAGGTTTGGAACAGCGAGTGAAGGTACTGTCTCCCGTTGCTTGATCTCTACTGTGTTCAGGGAAACAGGACTTTCTCTATAATCTCTGCAAGTAAGATTATATCAAAGAAAATATTTGATTCCATCATCAATTTCTCCTCCAAACTCAAACAATCCGTAGCACTCTGAATTTGACTAATTGATCAGGTCAGAGGGGGTAACAATGTTAATTAGATGCCTGATCATACTTGCAACATCCAGTAAGAGCCTTCAGGGTTCTCTCCACATTAAAAATTGGTCTTTTGATAGCTTTAAAAATTGGAGTTCAGGATTCATAAAATTGGCTGAGTTTTCATTGACATATTATGAATAAGACAATTTTGAAATTCATAGACCAATTTATTTCTGAGCTAGGAGTGAGCAAGCAATGGCGACATTCGGTTTTGAAAAGGAACACTGACTAACTTTGCAAGACCTGAAACTCATAAACAGAACACAATATATAATTTAGACTTTCAAACAATTCTCCTCTGTCCTCAGACTAACTAGGAAATGTTGCAGGCTAGAAGGAACTAACTTAGAAGACTGGTAGGTGCGATAGTTAAGGTTGAAAATCATCTTTATTGTTTAACTATGGAGTCACTATCATGACTCCCAATAATACTGTCAGATGTATTTTAGACTATTGTTAGCTAGTTGATAGTATTTATATATTATAGTATCTTTTTTTGTAAAACTCAAGAGCCTGAATCTCCGCTCTCTCATATCAGTATAACTATTGAAATCAGTGTGGTTTCACCAGCATAAAGCTACCTTTCTGAGGCATTAATATGTCCCTTACTATGATAGTATCTAAGCCCCTCACAATCTTTAATGTATCCTCACAACAGTCCTAGGCAATAGGTGTACTTTTATCCCCATTTTACAGCTAGAGAACTGAGGCACAGGGAGATTTGCTCAAGGTCACAAAGGATATCTGTGGAAGAACAGGGAATTGAACCCAAGGAGGTGGGCAGAATAATAATAATCAGAAGTCATTTCATATATCCAAATCTTAATGAACAATGAACTGAAGACAAAGATGTCATCCTGGACCCAACAAATATGATAAAGAAACAATGCAGATTAGCATTGACATGTAAAGAGAATATGAGCCATTAGACTTGGTAGAGAAAGGACAATGGGATGAGTAGATCTTAAAATGCAAGTGTCTGGACTAAAAGCAGGGCCATAGCAACAAAGAACGTGGCCCCCTCCGAACGGTGGCCCCCTCCGAACATATGTCTGGGCGGGGCCCCTTACAATGCAGAAACTGGAATGCGGTATTTATTTTGCCACTTTTAGGGTCCCCCTTCCTTGCGGGGCCCCCTCCGGTCGGAGGGTACAGAGGGCGCTCGCTACGCAGAAAGAACAGAGTGTATTTAATGTGGCACAGCAAGGAAAGTGTCTACAGACATGCTTTTTCCTCATGGTTCAGAAAACATCACCCAAAGCACTCATTCCCTACTGCAGTGTCATCAAGGCAGCAGATGGCAAAGTGCTAACTGCACAGGAAGACATTAAGAAATACTGGAAAGAAGGAAAAAAGTTTTAAGCATTTGGAGAGAATCCAAGAATGAGGATGAGGTATGCTGCTGGCAAAAGAGGGGCCTTTACCTTTTGTGGTGCAGGGATTAAAACTACAATGGAAAAAGAAACAATATTCAAGCTAGGAGTTGCCTGAGATAGAGATAATAGTATATCTGAGTTCATGAAGCAGACTGTCAACTCCGCAGTTAGCATGTTTCCAGAAAATTCATCTAGGCATATGGGAAACAGAGGAATGGCCCTGTAGACTGGAACAAATCAACCCAAATCAAAAGGAGACCTCAAGAAGCAATGTGAGCCCTGCAGAACAATCTCATTAGTCTCACCTGTGATTCTGGACCTGCTGCTGCTGCATGTCACTCCAAATTTTGCCTCCAGCAAGATGAAGTCGGGGTCGGTTATATGTGAACAGGCAGCATTGCGGAAGGGCCTGCAATAGGAAATCAGGATCATTTCCTCCCCCGCTGGAGGATTTCTGATGAAAAAAGCCTAAGAAATTTAATCAGCCACTCTATCTATGCTTCACTGATTACCAGGAGCATTTTTCACTGTCTTATGGAAAGGTGTCAGGCGACGGAGTGCTGATACTTGTAGTTTTCTTCCTTCCCTCCCTCCTACCCCTAGCTCTTCAGCTTGGATGCCATAATCACAACCTGTAGGATAATCAGTCATCTGCAGCACTGAGCCATAAACCAAAATGGCAACAATTTCACCTTCTGTGAAGGTGCATATTCAGATAAAAAACATTGGAGTTAATGTATTTACAAGCATGATGTCCATTTGGACACTTTCACTGTTCATGGATATCCATTATTAGGAAACTTTTTCCCCTCACCTCTATCTCTCTCCTTCACTCCTCCCCCCCCCCCCCCCCCCAAAAAAATACTAAAATTCCTCTACAATAAAATATTTTAAGGTATTTGAGTTCTGTGATATTTATCATGCACAAGAAGCAATGCAGGCTAATTACCAGCTAAACTTTGCTTCTAATTGCATAATATGGTGTCATGGTATGCAAATAGTTTAATTGCACTGGAAGTTGGGTGATCACTGAAGGTTATTTGTGGGGCTTGCAGTTGTATTTATCTAGTCGAAATATTCTGTACTCATCACCACAGTAGCTATAAAAGCAGCCTGTAGTGGGGCGTACCAACTCTTTAAGGTTTTAGGAAGGTGTAATGGGGTATGATCCATCCCCATCCTCTGATGCCTCAGAAACCTCTCAGATTCAGTCCAGTAAGTGGCAGCTTCATGTGATTTATTTACATTCCCATGGCCAACATCAATACAGTCTTGTGCAGCAAATTATTTACAGTGCTTCTCTGCCTTTAGCCCCTTTTTTTGCGCACAGGGGCTGAGAAGAACAGGGTCTCCATTTCTTGAAATCTCTGAACACGCTGGGCTCAGCTAACCCAGTCCAGATCCTCTCTTCCTTCCTCCCCCCACCCCCGACTTCCTTCCTGTGTCTTTCTTGTACCTCTCTGCTGGTGGACTAATTGGCTCATCCAACTTCCCAGTCTGATCAGCCAATTAGGTAGCACATCCCCCGTCAGCTTTGTCAGAGGGAACTGATTGGTGGGTAAGTGATCCGAGTGCTGGCTCACTTGCTATCTTTCAGCACTCTGTCACAGAAGGGAATTACTCGGGACCAGTATTATCCCATTCCAGGTACGAGATCTATGTGGCAGGGGACATGGTCAGTGAGGAAGAGGAAGTGGTCTCAGGGAGGTGATGTAGGAAAATCCCTATTGATCTTACCGGCAGAGAGCACCCTTATCCAGAATAGGGAGATTCAGAGAGAGTTGGAGAAAATCCTTCTTTTCTCCCAAAAAAAAAAAAAAAGGGAGGGGGGGAGGAATAACCCAGTACTTTGGAATGTTGGGGGCTTGTTTGTGTTCTTCCATACACCAGCAAAAAGTGTTTTTAATAGGTGTGATGGGATTCACCCACAGAGCGGTGCCTCCTGCTGGCTGTCCCAGGGATTAGCTTTCTCAGTGGGCATGCCATCTCATGGTGGTGCCTCTCCCACCACCTTCTCTTCCTGCAGACCCATCTCAGCCCAGGAACTGCAGTATTCTTTTCCTGACTCAGCCCTCTGGCCGCGCCACCATCCATGTTTTCATCCTTCCAGGGGGAAGTATCTCCCAGTTCTATATTCCAGCCACTTCCCCAGTGGTGGGGTGGGGGAAACCTGGGCCCACCCACTACTCTGGTTCATGGCCCAGGGAGCCTGTAGCTAGCAGCCTCCAGCTGCCTCTCCTTAACTGCTGCACTAATGCTGCTTCAATTCCCTGGGCCACGTCCCTGTGGCCCCAGCACCTTCTTCACCCTCTTCCCAGGGCCTCCAGCCCACAAGTCCCAGCAGCCAACTAGGAGCTCCTTCTCACTCCCCTGGTCCCTGCCAGAAACTGCTCTGTCTAAGGTGCTACCTTCCTGCAGCCTGCTAGGAACACAGTCCTCTCTCCCTTGGCTCCATGCAGCAACTGACCCTGCTCTGCCCTGCAGCCCCCTTTTATGTAAGTCTGATTGGTTGTTTTATGCAGCTTCTCTCTGATTGGGGGCTGTGCAGAGGGCAACCAAGGCTTCTTTTAACCTGTTCCTTGCCGATGTGGGGTGAACACCCCCTCACAGTAGGCAATCCATCTCGGAATTAAGAACCTGGGAAGGGGGGGGGGGGGGGAACTGTGCATTTTTGTTATAATTATTCAATTGGTGTGACTTGCCTCTGGCTGGTTGTTTTATTTTTAATGGCTTTTTTACATGCTGAAAACTGATTTGCGTGTCATGAAAAGGGCAAATAATTCTCAACCAATAATTTAGCTGACTAACTCCTCCCTATGCAACCAGTTGACAAAATCTTGGAGTCATTCACTGAACAACAAATACACTTTGGTGTGACAGAAGAGATAGGACAGAAGCATTTTCCTTTCTCCTGTGATAATCAGGGTCCAGATTCATCAAGGGGAGAACATGGAGGTTGAACCTCAAAGGATAACTGGCTAAATTAACTAATTGTATACAATGTCATTGGACTATAAAAGTATATAGAGTAAGGTATTTTGTGTAAGCTTGCAATGTTCTAAACTTTGTAATTACAAGATATGCCTACAGACACCGGTTATGAATTTATTAAAATGTGCTCATAATTTGTGCCGCAACATTCAGCTCCATCTCTCAGCGGGCCGGTGGGAAGTTAGGGAGGGCCTACCTCGCTAACCAAACAAGACTAGCTCCAACCTCCTGGAGGTTTCTTGTACAAACCAGAAAAAGATAAATGATGGCCCATTAGAGTTAATGGGAAGACACTGGGGAAATTCTAGTCAGAAAGTATCAATCTGCATAACCATGAGTCACCATAGTCAGAGAGAGAGAAAAGGAACCCTTTTTGAAAAGGAAGGGTTTCAACTGAAGCCCATCCAGAAACTGAGAGGGAGTCTCTTGGTGGGTGCTGTTCAGGAAAAGTGGCATCCCCTTTATGGAATAGAGGATGCTGGGAAACAGTTCAGAGACAATAGGTAGCTTGTATGAGAAAAGGGATTTTATCTAATTTTGGAAGTGTAAAGCCTGAAATGGCATCTTTGTTTATTTTCTGTGTAACTTGTATATGTTTTGTTTTTCCTTATTATTTCATCTTTGAATCTGTGGGTTTTCTATTGATTTTTTTGTTTGGTTGTTTGTTTTTGCTCCAAGCAGGGGCAAATGGTGTGGAGCATGTGTGCCAAAGTATGCTGGGGGCTGGGTTCATGCCTTCAGGGGGGAAGAACTAGAGAGGAAAAGTCTAAGCGTCTGATAGTTAAGAATTTGGAGTGGATGGATTGGGGGAGATTCATAACTGGAAGGGTTGTTGGAGTCACCTTGCAAGGCGTAACTAAGCTCATGAGAGTCACAGTGAGACCTTGTCCTAGTGGGCAGGTTACTGTTATCAGGGATCTGAATGAAACCTGCATAGCATAAAGTTACCCAGAGTCGGAGACCTTCTGGATTATGACCAGGGAGACTGGTTGGATCCCCTGACGCTCGCTTGGCGCATGGGGCTTTCCAGGCCTTGTACTCCCGTGCACATACTTCAGGAGGTGAGGGCCGCTTTGCCGCCTGCTGCTCAGGCCTACCTCGACCGGGTCCTGCACGAGGGGACACCCTGCCCACCGTCCACCCCAGGCCCTCCGGACCTTTTCATCAGGCCCCTGCCCCATGCACCCAACTGGCCCCCCCACCCATTCTCCGTGAGCTGGCTGCATGATCTGCAGCCGGTCCGCTTCCAGACCGCGCCAAGGAAACACCTATACACGCTCATGCTCCACACCCTTCACTTCCTCATCCTCGTGTCCCAGCCCAACACAAAGTGGCGGGACCTCCTACCACCTGTAGAGGGTGAGAAGCCCCGGTGGGCCAGCCTATACGCCACCCTGATCCCAAGGCCCACCAGGGATATCAGCTGGCGGCTCCTTCACGGGGCCATGAGCACGGGCGTGTATTTGACGTGGTTTACCCCTGTCCCAGACACCTGCCCCTTCTGCGGCGTGAGGGAGACCCTGGCGCACGTTTACTTGGAGTGCACCAGGTTGCAGCCCCTATACCGGCTCCTCACAAATATTCTGTTACGTTTCTGGCTGCACTTTTCCCCTCACCTCCTTCTCTACACACTCCCCATCCGTGGCCCCACAAAGTCACGGGACCTCCTGGTCTACCTCCTCCTGGCCCTGGCTAAAAAGGCCATCAATAAAACCAGGGAAAGGAGGTTGGCTGATGGAGTCTCCTGTGACTGTGGGGCCTGTTTCCGATCCTCTGTCGGTTCATGTATCCGGGCAGAGTTCCTCTGGGCGGCATCCACTGGCTCCCTTGATGCCCTCGAGGAGAGTGGGCGCTGTCCGGCGTTCTCTGCTCGATGTCCCCGTCAGGCTCCCTTCTTTTGAGCCTCTGACTGCCCTCCTGTCCCTGTTATTTCATTAGTTGTCCCCTGAAATCAGTTGGTTTTCAGGTCCTGTAAATCCTCCCCTTAGGCTGGGGGGGATCCTTTAGCAGTGGGCGGGCTTCTGCCCTGCCCTCTCCCCCCCCCAAAAAAAGTTACCCAAGGGTACAAGACAGGCAATGACAGAACTCCTTACTGTGGTCCCCAGAACATCACACCCCACCCTCCAATCATGAAGATTTCACCAGCAGGGTTGCAGAGTACTGAAAAAGGCATGAACCTTTACATGTTTCCCCCCACATTGTCTCTTTCTTCCTTTCTTTTTCTCTATTTTGTAACATACCAAACCTACATAGTGGCAGTTACGCCATACCGGCAAGACATCTACTGAACACTAGAACTCCACTGCAGCAGTCTTTACATGTGCCAGTATAAGTAGCTTGGAGTCTCTGAAACCTCAACTAATAAGTATCTGGAGAGCCTCAAATCCTGGTGCTTGCACTGAAGCACAGGTCTGATATTAAGACCTAATTGCAAGCTTCCAAAGAGAAGAATCAAACCACCGTGACGTGCTCCTTGGGCCAATGTTCCCCTGGTAAACAAAGCACAGTACAATGGACCAAAGATAGGACTGTCTGCCACAAAGGCAGATGTTAGTGAATTATTTTCTTTAATAAAATCAATGATGTCTGAGAAGCTAGCCTCCTTCCCAGAACTAATAAAAGATGTAGATAAACTTGCCAATTGAGTAACAGAAGTTGGAGGGTGGCTTAAACCAATGTTCTGATGTGTAATAGAGTATTCACTCTGAAATCTGTGCTAAAACTTATGCAACTCTTATATAATTTATTACATAAGATACAGCTATGAACTACTGCATTCATTTGTAAACATATCAACAGCTGTGATTCATACTGTGGTGGTTTTATAAGTAACAGTGTAAACTGTGGATTTTACTATCAAATACCCAATTCAAGATTTGGTTTTGGAAAATAGGTGCGCGTTTGAGTGGAAAAAAAAACCCCTCAAATATATGTGTTAGAGCAGCTTGAGCATTGTAGAAGCAAACATGAAAGTGTTGTAAACATAGCTGGACTTTGGGGCTATGTCTACATGAGCCACCCTTGCCGATAATTAACATTGTTTCTCCATTAACCGTTTTTTAAATGTTAATCCTTTCTTGTGGTTTCCATTATTACATTATAATTTGTTACTCCAGTAGTTGGAGCCAGTCACAAACACAAAAACAACCTTAAGCAGGCTGCAAAGACAGGTCATAAAAAGGTCATGCGTTTTCACTATATGAGCAGTCTAACTTCTGCCTGAAAGTAATTCTGTATTATATTGCTTAGCATTACTTTTTTGCAAAGCTTTATGGGAATTTTGCTAACAATCTCTCAATGCTAGCCAGGAGGGGATCCTGGGAATTTTAAGCTTACATGGTAATACCTCTGCTGATCTTGTGCCCCCAGTGAGGTATATGGTTGCTAGATTTTCCCCTCCTCCTTGCATCTTGAAAATGTCAGATCTGTTAATATTAGTTATCAAATACCCTGAAAGATTGGCCCTGTTGCAATAGGGATGTTCAGTGCTCATTAGTCATTGTACTGTAAGAGTAAACACACACACCCCTCCAAATAAATTTGCCATTGCTGATGCTATAGTACTTCCAACTTATTTTATGACTTCTAATTTCCCTGATACTTTTCCTCCTTTGCTTGCCTGCTAAGAAGTTGGGTGGGAGCCTAGAAATATCAGTAACATGCAAAGAGGAAATGAAAGAGAACAGAATACTGCTTTTTAATTTCCTTTTGTGTCAATTTGTTTACAGTATCCAGGTTAAACTTGGTTGAGTTCAAGGGTCTGTATGCCAAGGTATTTTGCGTCCCCATTGCACGGGACTATCTTTGGACCTGATGCAATGTTTTTGGAAGTCAAAGGAAAGACTCTCATTGACTTCCAGAGGCGCTGACTCAGTCTATTAATGCAAGACTTGTGACTTTGTTCATTGATATGAATTAATTAGGATGTACAAGTAATATATGAAGATAATGGCATGTTATTTAATTGTTAAATTTCAGTGATCTTCTACATTAACATTGCATTAGTTCATCATAATTAACATTATTACAGGGAATACCTAGTGAATTAATAATGACCACAAGTTAGCAGTAAGGACACCGTATGGATAGATTCTAAGGAAGATTTATCATCTTTTATATCCTCCTGGTGAATATATTTATGTAGACTTTCCTTTATCTTTGTGTTTGCTTGTATTTCTTTACCCTATAGTAGATGAAGCAATGCCAGAACAGAAAATGATTAGAAGCAATGATATTGACTAACTTATATTCACTGGATATACAGTAAGATGTGCTCATCTGTACTTGCTGTGATACTGGTGCTAGTGTCATAGTTAACTCTCATCATTATAGTCACTGCCAAAGATATTGGTGATAAACAGTGTACCATTACTTTCAAATTTTCCTTTTGCAGTCTGCCATTTTGTATTGGTGAATAGTGTAACAAGTTTTGCATTGTTGTAATTCCGTTAAATCAATGGGCACAGTGGCATATTAACAAGGATTCCAGTATCTGCAAATATGGTTGTAATAGGTGATCCATGGCTAGTGAAGTTGTGTTGTTACTTGCACTACTATTTATGTTGGTAAGCATTTTATAATACAGATCATTTCCTTGTAGTCAGCAACAACAGCTAGGGAGAAGAAAGCCACTTAGGCTAAAATATGAATGAATGGATCAGAACTGTTGGCTAAATCTTGAATCAAACGCTTAAGGTATGAAAATATTTGAACATGTATTTTAAATGTATTTTTCATTTTCAAACAATTCTGCATTTCTTGGTTCTGGCCTAGGATACAAGTTTATTAGCAAGAAAATGTTTGCCTCAGTCAGAAACAAGAAATACCATACATCTTATGAGTGAGCATGTTCTTATGAGCTTTCCAGGCCAATTCTCACTGCAGATGCCTGCTGGAAAATGTAAGTGTCTTTTAAATCTGCATTGCTACTTGTGACTTTTTTTTTTCCCTTTTTAAGGTTTCCAATTTGAAGATTTTAAGCATAAGTCTTGCAGGCAGGAAATGCAGCCATTGCTCTTACTCTAAAACTATATGATCAAAGAGAGGAGCTCTTGTAACTCAATGTTTTGCTGCCACAAAAGAACTATTTGTTGTGGAGGTGGAGGGGGAATCTTCCCCTGAAGCTACAGTAGCTGCAAATAGAACAATAAATCTGACATAGTCGTTCGCTGTGAGTATGGGTAGCAGTGCTTGCAATATGTGTATACATCGTGTTTGTGGGACGTGCACATCCTCTAAGAATGTATGGTTGTTAAGATTAAGAAACAAATAATGGTGGGAGGGTTCATTGAATTTGCTCTCAACCTTTTGGGCCAGTATTTTTGTGGTGCATTTAAAACCCCAGGACACCATGTAATTATTTGAATGCTTCATTTAAGAAACAGAATCTAACTTCTTGCCTCCCATTAACTCCAGTGGGATTTCGGGGCACGTTATCTTACAGCTATGTTTCTTAATTGATGGGCAGGACCCCAAGAGGTGGAAGTCATGAGGCATTGAAAATCAAGGAAAGTTAAACATTTTGTGGCAGCTAAAAACTTTAACATTTGTGTGATTCGATATATTTGCTGTATTATATGGGCTGATCATTCTCATCATCAACTCATTTTTTACTCTTTTAGTAAACATAAAGGGGAATTGTGACTTTCTTTTTACTTTAAATAAAGGGTTGCAAACTGTTAATATAATCATTTGTATTGCAGTAGTGCCCTGAGGTCCCAGCCCCATTGTGCTAGGAGCTGTGCAAACATGTAACAGGACAAATTGTCTCTGCCCCAAATAGCTTACAGTCTAAGAATAAGATGAGATACAAAAGGTGGTTACAACAGACAGGCAAGATTACAGGATGACTAACCATTGTCAACTCTCACATAATTCCTTTCACTATCCTCTTTCTTTTATCTTTATTTTATATGCCTTTTCACTAGTTCTCCACAGCCTGAGATCTTGCTTCTTGCTCTTTCTTTACCAAATCAAAGAGCGCTTCTGCATTCATCAACCTGTTTTTTTTTTGTTTTGTTTTTTTTTTTAAGATCTAAGGATATGTCTGTACTGCAGTGTAAGCCCAAGGTTTGAACTCAGACTCAAACCTAACCCACCTGCTATCTACATATATTGCACTAACCCAGGCTCAGACTCAGGGTCCCAGGACCCAGGGTTGAAGCCCTGTTGCTTTGCAATGTAGACACAGACCCATGGGACTTGTGCTCTGGGAGTCCACCAAAAGTATCCCACAGTCTGACTTTTTGTCCTCTGGACAGTCAAGTTTGGTGGACTGCCAAGTTTTCCCACACTGCACCGTGAACAAAGGGCTGGAGCGGCCCTATTTTGGGAGGGCACTAGGATGTCTGGGATATGGGTGGTCAGTCTCGGGTCTTCATAATGCAGAATAGACACTAGAGCCCCAGGTTGGGACCCAGACTTCAACGATTCCTAACCTGGGGTTACAATGAGTGTAGATGCTCAGATCCTAGGTTAACAAATCCAGGATCTGCTAATTTGAGCTCTACTAATTCTTGGCTTCTATTTCAATGTAGACATACCCCAAGTCTTCTACCTACTAACAAAACAAGACATATACAAAATCCTATACAAGGCAAACCGTAAAAAATTTTCTTGAAGACAAACTGGGCCAATTAATTCCTCCTGCAAGTGCAAAGGGCCTGCTTTCCCCATTAGCTGGCACAAAAAACATATCATCAAGTCACTCTTAACTGTAAGCCAGTTACATTTATAAGTGACATTAAAAAAGATGTTCAAAAGCAAGTCTTACTCAGAAGAAATTACTTCTCTCACTTAGGGACCTGATCCTGCACTCAGTGGAGCCAAAGGGAGTATTGATAGGATGAGGGCCTTAGAACATGGAACCAGAGAGAGTATATATTTCTCTATTTTTGGAATTCATTATCTGAGAATCTGTTCAGAATTTCAGTTAGAGGGGCTGGTTCAGTAAAAAAATACATTTAGAAAAAAATCAATGTTTTGGAACCTGCTCTCAAGGCTATAGGGTTTTGCTGCCAGAAATGCATTACATTATTTCTTGCTCTATTTTAATGGAACTATCATTCCAGCAGCACCAGATAAGTGTGATCACCATTAGCACTGTGAAATGTTGAAGGGCTTTTGTATTTATTTATTTATTTTGTTTAAAGAAAATGGGCATACAAAACTGAAAATAACTGACAACATTTTTGGTACAGTGTACAGTTTAACCTGAATGTGCCAGGATTTCAACTTTTTTACTAATTCTAGGGTTTGATGATGCTGCCCTGGACATGCCTGGTATGCTGGGAGAGGCACAGTGTGGGACAGTAAATGCAGAGACATAGGGCCAAGTTGTGGTGCAAATGCTCAGCAGGAAGTTTCCCTAGGCCAAGGGAATTCTCTGCTGAGCATCTGCAGCTAGATAATGGCTCCGTAGCGAGGCAGTGAGACCCCCACAGCCCCGCTGACGGCTGAACCTCCCCTAATACCAACGTGGGCGGAGCCACCGGGTACGGTACCCGCCCCTCTGAGGTCACGGCCCTGACCCGGAAGTATAAAAGCCCGCCTGCAGAGCTCAGTGGAGACCAGGCCAGCGGAGAGAGCAGACATCCATGGCCGAGCTCCCGCTTGGGAAACAGCCGCAGGCCGCGACCGGCCTGCTGACTCACCGGGCCGGTCGAGCCTACCTCTCGCCCAGTACCCCGAGGAGGACTGGCCGAGCCTGCCCCGTGCCAGCTACCCCGAGGAGGAGCTGAGCCTGCCCTTCGCTACCTACCCAGAGGAGCCAATGCTGGTGGAGAGCACTGACGACAGTAAGATGGCCCAGGTACCATACAAGGGCGAGTGTGGAGGTAGCCCGGGGACAGCCGACCCCAGTCTGGCTGCTGCACTGCCAGAGCCAATGTCAGTGTGTTGCGGCCAGGATCCCCACTGACAGCAGTGAGTTTCCGCCGCTGCTAGGGCCCCGGGCTGGGACGTAGTGGAGTGGGAGGGCCTGCGTCCCCCCTGCCACCCACTCCTTGGGTGGCAGACTCCCACCGTTTCCCCTGGCCTAGAGAGGCTGGGTACCTGAGCGACTATTTGCTACTGACCCAACCCCTGCTTCAGAGCCTAGGCCGCTGTTTGACTATTTGCTGCCCTGCCCTGACCTAGGGCCTGGGCCGCCCCGAACTGACCCAGCCCCTATTACAAGGCCTTGGCCACTGATTGACTATTTGTTTGCTGCCCCGCCCTGACCTAGGGCCTCGGCTGCCCCGAACTGACCCAGCCCCTGCTTAGAGGCCTGGGTTTTGGACGTGTCATAACTATAAAGGGAGGGGTAACAGCTGTCCTGTGTACAGTACTATAAAATCCCTCCTGGCCAGAGACTCCAAAATCCTTTTCCCTGTAAAGGGTTAAGAAGCTCAGGTAACCTGGCTGGCATCTGACCTAAAGGACCAATAAGGGGACAGGATACTTTCAAATCTTGGGGGCGGGGGGGAAGGCTTTTTGTTTGTATTCTTTGTTTGGGAGTGTGTTCGCTCTCGGGACTGAGAGGGACCAGACATCAATCCAGGTTCTCCACATCTTTCTAAACAAGTCTCTCCTATTTCAAACTTGTAAGTAAATAGCCAGGCAAGGCATGTTAGTTTTCCTTTGTTTTCTCAACTTGTAAATGTACCTTTTACTAGAGTGTTTATCTTTGTTTGCTGTACTTTGAACCCAAGACTAGAGGGGAGTCCTCTGAGCTCTTTAAGTTTGATTACCCTGTAAGGTTAATTTCCATACTGATTTTACAGAGATGATTTTTACCTTTTTCTTTAATTAAAAGCCTTCTTTTTAAGAACCTGATTGATTTTTTCCTTGTTTTAGATCCAAGGGGGTTGGATCTGTATTCACCAGGAGTTGGTGGGAGGAAGGAGGGGAATGGTTAATTTCTCCTTGTTTTAAGATCCAAGGGGTTTGGATCTGTATTCACCAGGGAATTGGTGAAAGCTTTCTCAAGGCTTCCCAGGGAGGAAATGGTGACAGCGGGACCAGAGCTAAGCTGGTAGTTAAGCTTAGAAGTTTTCATGCAGGCCCCTACATTTGTACCCTAAAGTTCAAAGTAGGGATACAGCCTTGATAGACCGACTATTTGCTTGCTGCCCCGCCCTGACCTAGGGCCTGGGCTGTTATAGACTTTGCCTCAGCCCTGGCTTAAGGGCCTGGGTTCTGACGTCTTGGCTCAGCCCCTGCTATGGGCCAGAGACCCTAACGATGTGCCTGTGGCGGTGGGACACTCCACAGCCCCACTGACAGCCGAACCTCGGCCGAACACTACTACAGGCTCCTTTGCACCACTGCTGTCATTAGAGAATCTGTTTTATTGTTTTTCTGCCGCACTGAGTGGTTTGTTTGGTTCTGATGGTTTTGGATTATATTTCCTGTCATGTGTTGTTAATTGCCATAAGTACTTTGGGCATCAGTACACTATAAATAAAAATGTAATTAAGATGATGATGATGAATTGTATAAGAGAGCAGGGTGTACAAGCTCTTTAAAGCAGGTGAGAAATCCAGCATGACCCTGCTCTTGGTCCCTGCTCAACACCAAAGTACTCTGGAAGGGGACAACTGGGTGCTGAGGACGACTGCAGTAAGGCATGCTGGGAGGGAAAGATCAAATCACTTTCCTTATAATAGGGTGCGGGGACTGGAAAGGAGTTGGAGTTGTTGATCTCCAGCAGGGCCGGCTCTAGGTTTTTTGCTGCCCGAAGCAAAAAAAATTTTGTCTGCCCCCCGTCCCAACTCTGGGCTCCTCACCGCACCCCACCTGCCGCCCCAGCCCTGGGCTCTCCCCCCCCACCGCCCCCCCCCCCCCCCCAGCCCTGGGCTCCCCCCCCCCCCCCACACACACACACCCTGCCACCCCAGCTTTGGGTTCCCCCTACCCCCGCCACCTGCATCCTCCTTCTGCCGCAGCCCTGGGTCACTGGTAACTCGCTCCCACAGCAGGTCATTCAGCAGGAATTTTAGATGTGCACAGAACACAGACAGGATTGGTTCCCATATGGTTACAGAACTGCAGTAAAGTGGAACAATTTTCAGCTTGTGTGACTGGAGGATATCTGGATGCATATTATAAGACTGTCCTACATAAATGAGGAAAAGTTGAGGTGCCTTTATTATTCTTTTGTTCCACTCTTTCTTTCTATGGGGAATTTGCCAATGCAATATCACTATCTTCCTTTTAAACAAACAAACAAGAAAAAAGGCAATGGCAGTTGAAAATAGCAATTCCAGTCCTAATAACCACTGGGAAGCATTTCTTGCTCAATTTTATCCTACTTTTTCTACAGCAAGTTACAGTGGATCAGTATATTTGATTTGGGAGAAATGAAGTAACAGCTGCCCAAACTGAGCTTGAGCACTCCTGAATTTTGAGGTGTTCAAATCTGGAAGGCAGGTGCTGGGGGGGGGGGGCGGGCTG